>NC_053026.1:483322165-483580818 GCF_003073215.2 Triticum urartu
TCCCAGTCTCGATTCGTGCCAACCCAACAGACACTTTCGGAGATACCTGTAGTGTACCTTTATAGCCACCCAGTTACGTTGTGACGTTTGGCACACCCAAAGCACTCCTACGGTATCCGGGAGTTGCACAATCTCATGGTCTAAGGAAATGATACTTGACATTAGAAAAGCTTTAGCATACGAACTACATGATCTTATGCTAGGCTTAGGATTGGGTCTTGTCCATCACATCATTCTCCTAATGATGTGATCCCGTTATCAATGACATCCAGTGTCCATGGTCAGGAAACCGTAACCATCTATTGATCAACGAGCTAGTCAACTAGAGGCTTACTAGGGACATGGTGTTGTCTATGTATCCACACATGTATCTGAGTTTCCTATCAATACAATTATAGCATGGATAATAAACGATTATCATGAACAAGGAAATATAATAATAACTAATTTATTATTGCCTCTAGGGCATATTTCCAACAGTCTCCCACTTGCACTAGAGTCAATAATCTAGTTCACATCGCCATGTGATTAACACTCAAGGTCACATCCCCATGTGACTAACACCCAAAGAGTTTACTAGAGTCAATAATCTAGTTCACATTACCATGTGATTAGCACTCGATGAGTTCTGGGTTTGATCATGTTATGCTTGTGAGAGATGTTATAGTCAACGGGTCTGAATCTTTCAGATCCGTATGTACTTCGCAAATCTCTATGTCATCTTGTAGATGCAGCTACTACGCTATATTTGGAGCCATTTCAAATAACTGTTCTACATGGAGCTATTCTAAATTGTTGCTCCATTATACGTATCCGGTATCTCTACTCAGAGCTATCCGGATAGGTGTTAAGCTTGCATCGACGTAACTCTTTACGTCGAATTCTTTATCACCTCCATAACCGAGAAACATATCCTTATTCCTCTAAGGATAATTTAGACCGCTATCTGGTGATCTACTCCTAGATTACCTTTGTACCCTCTTGCCAGATATGTGGCAAGGCACACATCAGGTGCGGTACTCAGCATGGCATACCGTATAGAGCCTATGACAAAAGCATAGGGGACGACCTTCGTCCTTCCTCTTTCTTCTGCCGTGGTCGAGCTTTAAGTCTTAACTTTATACCTTACAACTCAGGCAAGAACTCCTTCTTTGACTGATCCATCTTGAACACCTTCAAGATTATGTCAAGGTATGTGCTCATTTAGAAGTACCATTAAGCGTTTTGATCTATCCTTATAGATCTTGATGCTCAAGGTTCAAGTAGCTTAATCCAGGCTTTCCATTAAAAACACTTTTCAAATAGCTCTACATGCTTTCTAGAAATTCTACATCATTTCCAATCAACAACATGTTAACAACACATACTCATCGGAAATTTTATAGTGCTCCCACTCACTTCTTTGGAAATACAAGTTTCTCATAAACTTTGTATAAACCCAAAATCTTTGATCATCTCATCAAAGTGTACATTCCAACTCCGAGATGCTTACTCCAGTCCTTAGAAGGATTGCCGGAGCTTTGCATACTTATTAGCATCTTTCAGAATTGACAAAATCCTTCCGGTTTGTATCACATACAACCTTTCCCCAAAAAAAACGTCGAGGAAACAATGTTTTGACATCCTATCTGCAAGATTTCATAAATAATGCAGTAATCGCTAATATAATTCCAACAGACTCTTAGCATCGCTATGAGTGAGAAAGTCTCATCGTAGTCAACTCCTTGAACTTGTCGGAAAACATCTTAACGACAAGTCGAGCTTTCTTGATGGTGATACTTACCATCATTGTCCGTCTTCCTTTTAAAATCCATCTGTACTCAACAGCCTTACGACCATCGAGCCGTTCTGCCAAAGTCTACACTTTGTTTTCATACATGGATCCTTTCTCGGATTATATGGCCTCGAGCCATTTATCGGAATCCAGGCCCACCATCGCTTCTCCATAGCTCGTAGGTTCATTGTTGTCTAGCAACATGACTTCCAAGACAGGATTACGTACCACTCTGAAGTAGTACGCATCCTTGTCATCCCACGAGGTTTGGTAGTGACTTGATCTGAAGTTTCATGATCACTATCATAAGCTTCCACTTCAATTGGTGTAGGTGCCACAGGAACAACTTCCTGTGCCCTGCCACACACTAGTTGAAGAGACGGTTTAATAACCTCATCAAGTCTCCACCATCCTCCCACTCAATTCTTTCGAGAGAAACTTTTCTTCGAGAAAGGACCCGATTCTAGAAACAATCCCTTATTGTTTTCGGATCTGAGACAGGAGGTATACCCAACTGTTTTGGGTGTCCTATGAAGATGCATTTATCCGCTTTGGGTTCGAGCTTATCAGCCTGAAACTTTTTCACATAAGCATCGCAGCCCCAAACTTTTAAGAAATGTCAGCTTAGGTTTCTCTAAACCATAGTTCATACGGTGTCATCTCATCGAAATTACGTGGTGCCCTATTTAAAGTGAATGTGGTTGTCTCTAATGCCTAACCCATAAATTATCGTGGTAATTCGATAAGAGACATCATGGTATGCATCATATCCAATAGGGTGCAGTTATGATGTTCGGACACACCATCACACTATGGTGTTCCAGGCTGTATTAGTTGTGAAACAATTTCCACAATGTCTTAATTCTGTGCCAAACTCGTAATTCAGATATTCATCTCTATGATCATATCATAGATATTTTATCCTCTTGTCACGACGATCTTTCAATTTCACCCTGAAATTACTTGAACCTTTCAATAATTCAGACTCGTGATTCATCAAGTAAATATACTCAACATCTACTCAAATCATCTGTGAAGTAAGAACATAACGATATCCACTACATGCCTCAGCACTCATTGGACTGCACACATCAAAATGTATTACTTCCAACAAGTTGCTTTCTAGTTCCATTTTACTGAAAACGAGGCTTTCAGTCATCTTGCCCATGTGGTATGATTTGCATGTCTCAAGTGATTCAAAATCAGGTGAGTCCAAACGATCCATCTGTATAGAGTTTCTTCATGCATATCTACCAACAAACATGGTTCGCATGTCTCAATCCTTTCAAAAATGAGTGAGTCCAAAGATCCATCAACATGGAGCTTCTTCATGTGTTTTATACCGATATGACTTACGTGGCAGTGCCACAAGTAGGTGGTACTATCATTACTATCTTTTGGCATGAACATGTGTATCACTACGATCGAGATTCAATGAACCATTCATTTTAGGTGCAAGACCATTGAAGATATTATTCAAATAAACAGAGTAACCATTATTCTCCTTAAATGAATAATCGTATTGCGATAGACATAATCCAATCATTTCTATGCTCAACGCAAGCACCAATCTCGATGGTAGAGGGAGCGTGCGATGCTTGATCATATCAACATTGGAAACACTTCCAACACATATCGTCAGCTCACCTTTAGCTAGTCTCCGTTTATTCCGTAGCTTTTATTTCGAGTTACTAACACTTAGCAACCGAACCGGTATCTAATACCCTGGTGCTACTAGGAGTACTAGTAAAGTACACATCAACACAATGTATATCCAATATACTTCTATCGACCTTGCCAACCTTCTCATCTACCAAGTATCTAGGGTAATTCTGCTCCAGTGGCTGTTCCCCTTATTACAGAAGCACTCAGTCTCGGGTTTGGGTTCAACCTTGGGTTTCTTCACTAGAGCAGCAGCTGAATTGCCGTTTCATGAAGTATCCCTTCTTGCCCTTGCCCTTCTTGAAACTAGTGGTTTCACCAACCATCAACAATTGATGCTCCTTCTTGATTTCTACTTTTGTGGTGTCAAACATCGCGAATATCTCAAGGATCATCATATATGTCCCTGATACATTATAGTTCATCATGAAGCTCTAGCAGCTTGGTGGTAATGACTTCGGAGAAACATCACTATCTCATCTGGAAGATCAACTCCCACTCGATTCAAGCGATTGTTGTACTCAGACAATCTGAGCACAAGTTCAACAATTGAGCTTTTCTCCCTTAGTTTGTAGGCTAAGAAAATCGTCGGAGGTCTTATACCTCTTGACGTGGGCACGAGCTTGAAATCCCAATTTCAGCCCTCGAAACATCTTATATGTTTTGCGACGTTTCAAAACCGTCTTCGGTGCCTCAATTCTAAACCGTTTAACTGAACTATCACGTAGTTATCAAAATGTGTATGTCAGATGTTCGCAACATCCACAGACGATGTTCGAGGTTCAGCACACTGAGCGGTGCATTAAGGACATAAGCCTTCTATAAAGCAATGAGGACAATCCTCAGTTTACGGACCTAGTCCGCAAAATTACTACTATCAACTTTCAACTAAATTTTCTCTAGGAACATATCTAAACAGTAGAACTGAAGCGCGAGCTACGACATAATTTGCGAAGACCTTTTGACTATGTTCAGGATAATTAAGTTCATCTTATGAACTCCCACTCAGATAGACATCCCTCTAGTCATCTAAGTGATTACGTGATCCGAGTCAACTAGGCCGTGTCCGATCATCACGTGAGACGGACTAGTCAACATCGGTGAACATCTTCATGTTGATCGTATCTACCATACGACTCATGCTCGACCTTTCGGTCTCTTGTGTTCCGAGGCCATGTCTGTACACATGCTAGGCTCGTCAAGTCAACCTAAGTGTTTCGCGTGTGTAAATCTGTTTTACACCCGTTGTATGTGAACGTTAGAATCTATCACACCCGATCATCACGTGGTGCTTCGAAACAACGAACTATCGCAACGGTGCACAGTTAGGGGGAACACCTTCTTGAAATTTTAGTGAGGGATCATCTTATTTACTACCGTCGTTCTAAGTAAACAAGATGTATAAACATGATAAACATCTCATGCAATCAAATAATAGTGACATGATATGGCCAATATCATATAGCTCCTTTGATCTCCATCTTGGGGCTCCATGATCATCTTTGTCACCGGCATGACACCATGATCTCCATCATCGTGTCTCCATGAAGTTGCCTCGCCAACTATTACTTCTACTACTACAGCTAACGGTTAGCAATAAAGTAAAGTAATTACATGACGTTTATGTTGACACGCAGGTCATAAATAAATTAAGACAACTCCTATGGCTCCTGCCGGTTGTCATATTCATCGACATGCAAGTCGTGATTCCTATTACAAGAACATGATCAATCTCATACATCACATATATCATTCATCACATCCTTTTGGCCATATCACATCACATAGCATACCCTGCAAAAACAAGTTAAACGTCCTCTAATTGTTGTTTGCATGTTTTACGTGGCTGCTATAGGTTTCTAGCAAGAACGTTTCTTACCTACGCAAAAACCACAACGTGATATGCCAATTGCTATTTACCCTTCATAAGGACCCTTTTCATCGAATCCAATCCGACTAAAGTGGGAGAGACAGACACCCGCTAGCCACCTTATGCAACTAGTGCATGTCAGTCGGTGGAACCAGTCTCACGTAAGAGTACGTGTAAGGTCGGTCCGGGCCGCTTCATCCCACAATGCCACCGAATCAAGATTGGACTAGTAACGGTAAGCATATTGAACAAAATCAACGCCCACAACTACTTTGTGTTCTACTCGTGCATAGAAACTACGCATAGACCTAGCTCATGATGCCACTGATGGGGAACGTAGCAATAATTCAAAATTTTCCTACGTGTCACCAAGATCAATCTATGGAGTCATCTAGCAATGAGGGAGGAGTGGATCTACATACCCTTGTAGATCGCGCGCGGAAGCGTTCAAGAGAACGGGGTTGATGGAGTCGTACTCGTCGTGATCCAAATCACCGATGATCCTAGCGCCGACGGACGGCACCTCCGCGTTCACACACGTACGGAACAGCGACGTCTCCTCCTTCTTGATCCAGCAAGGGGGAGGAGAGGTTGATGGAGATCCAGCAGCACGACGGCGTGGTGGTGGAAGTAGCGGGATTCCAACAGGGCTTCGCCAAGCGCTGCGGGAGGAGGGAGATGTGTCAAGGGAGGGAGAGGGAGGCGCCAGGGCTTAGGTGAGGCTGCCCTCCCTTCCCCCACTATATATAGGGCCAAGAGAGAGGGGGGGGCGCAGCCTTGGCCCTTCCTCCAAGGAAGGGTGCGGCCAGGGAGGAGTCCATCCTCCCCAAGGCACCTAGGAGGTGCCTTCCCCCTTTAGGACTCTTCCTTTCCCTTATCTCTTGGCGCATGGGCCTCTTGGGGCTGGCGCCCTTGGCCCATATAGACCAAGGCACACACCCCTACTGCCCATGTGGCCCCCTGGGGCAGGTGGGACCCCCTTGGTGGACCCCCGGACCCCTTTCGGCACTCCCGGTACAATACCGATAATGCGCGAAACTTTTCCGGCGACCAAAACAAGACTTCCCATATATAAATCTTTACCTCCGGACCATTCCGGAACTCCTCGTGACGTCCGGGATCTCATCCGGGACTCCGAACAACTTTCGGGTTACCGCATACTAATATCTCTATAACCCTAGCGTCACCGAACCTTAAGTGTGTAGACCCTACGGGTTCGGGAGACATGTAGACATGACCGAGACGACTCTCCGGTCAATAACCAACAGCGGGATCTGGATACCCATGTTGGCTCCCACATGTTCCACGATGATCTCATCGGATGAACCACGATGTCAAGGACTTAATCAATCCCGTATACAATTCCCTTTGTCTAGCGGTACGATACTTGCCCGAGATTCGATCGTCGGTATCCCGATACCTTGTTCAATCTCGTTACCGGCAAGTCTCTTTACTCGTTCGTAACACATCATCCCGTGATCAACTCCTTGATCACATTGTGCACATTATGATGATGTCCTACCGAGTGGGCCCAGAGATACCTCTCCGTTTACACGGAGTGACAAATCCCAGTCTCGATTCGTGCCAACCCAACAGACACTTTTCGGAGATACCTGTAGTGTACCTTTATAGCCACCCAGTTACGTTGTGACGTTTGGCACACCCAAAGCACTCCTACGGTATCCGGGAGTTGCACAATCTCATGGTCTAAGGAAATGATACTTGACATTAGAAAAGCTTTAGCATACGAACTACATGATCTTGTGCTAGGCTTAGGATTGGGTCTTGTCCATCACATCATTCTCCTAATGATGTGATCCCGTTATCAATGACATCCAATGTCCATGGTCAGGAAACCGTAACCATCTATTGATCAACGAGCTAGTCAACTAGAGGCTTACTAGGGACATGGTGTTGTCTATGTATCCACACATGTATCTGAGTTTCCTATCAATACAATTATAGCATGGATAATAAACGATTATCATGAACAAGGAAATATAATAATAACTAATTTATTATTGTCTCTATGGCATATTTCCAACAGCTCATAATGTCTATGTCAAAGAATTTATTGAAAGAATGACCGTTGAAAATAATGACATGCATGAATCTATAGATAATAATGATTCCGATGATTTGATCGAAATATCCCTTGATGAACATGATGCTTGCTATTCTTGTGGCCATGATGCCAGTATTTATGGATGAATTTTCTATAGTTCCTTACGTTAAACATGAGATTGTTGCTATTGCACCCACACTTGATAGTTCCTTCGGTGAAAAGCATGATTGCAATGCTGTTATTATAAATTCTCTTAATGTCAGTTGTGTTAATGATATGCAAAACCTCAAGCTTGGGGATGCTAATTTTGCTGTGTCTACTACTTGTTGCAATGATCATGATTGGGGTGATTCTTTTTACAATCTTGAAAATTTATTTAAGCCCCATGATGAATATGAGATTGATAATAGTGTTTGCAATATTATTGAAAGTGGGTTTGGAGAGGTCATGACTTCAGTTAATGTTAATCCCACTATTTTGGAACAGTGTCAACTTCGCATGCATGTGGATCGTGTTGAGAATATGTTATGTGATAGCTATTTTGTTGAATTTTCTTGCGATCCTACATGTAATTATTATGAGAGAGAAAAATATGGTTGTAGAAATTTTCATGTTGCTAAATTACCTCTCGTTATGTTGAGATTGCTATTGTTTCTTTCCGCTTCCTCGCATATGCTAGTTTTTGCTTACCTTGATAATTTGTTTGCCTATAAGATGCCTATGCATAGGAAGTATGTTAGACTTAGATGTGTTTGTCATGTGTTTTATGATGCTCTCTTTGTGCTTCAATTCTTGTCTTTCATGTGAGCATCATTGAAATCTCAATGCCTAGCTAGGGGCGTTAAATGATAGCGCTTGTTGGGAGGCAACCCAATTTTATTTTTGTTCCTATTTAGTAATAAATATCTCATCTAGCCTATGTTATGGTTGTGTTTTTTGTGTCTAATTAGTGTTTGTGCCAAGTAGAACCTTTGGGAAGACTTGGGGAAAGTCTTTGCGATCTTGCTGTAAAAAATAGAAACTTTAGCGCTCATGAGATTGGCTGCTATTTTTACTAGAGAGTGCTATTTAGTTGATTTTCTTTTTGCAGATAATTAATAGATAAATTCCTCACGTCCAGCAATTTATTTCAAAAAATTTGGGGTTCCAGAAGTATACGTTTGGTACAGATTACTACAGACTATTCTGTTTTTGACAGATTCTGTTTTTTGTGTGTTGTTTGCTTATTTTGATGAATCTTTGGCTAGTATCAGAGGGTATGAACCATAGAGAAGTTGGAATACAGTAGTTTTAATACCAGTATAAATAAAGAATGAGTTCATTACAGTACCTTTAACTGGTGGTTTGTTTTCTTATACTAATGAAGCTCATGAGATTTTCTGTTGAGTTTTGTGTTTTGAAGTTTTGAAGTTTTTGGATAAAGATTTGATGGACTATGGAATAAGGAGTGGAAAGAGTCTAAGCTTGGGGATGACCAAGGCACCCCAAGGTAAAATTCAAGGACAACCAAAAGCCTAAGCTTGGGGATGCCCCGGAAGACATCCCCTCTTTTGTCTTCATCCATCGGTAACTTTAGTTGAGGCTATATTTTTATTCACCACATGATATGTGTTTTGCTTGGAGCGTCTTGTATGATTTGAGTATTTGCTTTCTAGTTTACCACAATCATCCTTGCTGTACACACCTTTTGGGAGAGATACACATGAATCGGAATTTATTAGAATATTCTATGTGCTTCACTTATATCTTTTGAGCTAGATAATTTTGCTCTAGTACTTCACCTATATCTTTTAGAGCATGGTGGTGGTTTTATTTTATAGAAATTATTGATCTCTCATGCTTCACTTATATTATTTTAAGAGTCCTTTAGAACAGCATGGTAATTTGCTTTGGTTATAAAATTAGTCCTAATATGATAGACATCCAAGAAGAGCTACGGGTGGCCCCCCTAAGCACTCCTTGACCTAATTCCACCTTTATAAATCCAGAAATATTCCCAAACCAACAGAGAGACACCTGAAACACTTTTTCTGCCGTGATCCCATCTGGAGGCCTTTTCCGGTACTCTGCCGGAGGGAGAATTGATCACAAAGGGCTTCTACATCATCTTTGCTGCCTTTCGATGATGCGTGAGTAGTTCATCACAGACCATAGCTAGTAGCTAGATGACTTCTTCTCTCTCTTTGATCGTCAATACAATGTTCTCGAAGTCCTATCGATGTAATCTTCTTTTGTAGTGTGTTTGTTGGGATTCAATGAATTGTGGATTTATGATCTGAATATTCATGAGAAGTAATTGAGTCTTTTCTGAACTTTATTATGGATGATGGTTATAACTTTGTATTTCTCTCTGATCTATCTATTTGGTTTGTCAAACTAGGTTGATTTATCTTCACTGGGAGAGGTCCTTTGTGATGGGTTCAATCTTACGGCGCTCTATATCTCAGTGATAGAAGGGGACAAGACACGTATTTGTATTGTTCTCATTAAGGGTAAAATGACAGAGTTTATTCATATTGATTGAGTTTACTTTGTCTACATCATGTCATCTTACTTAAGGCGTTACTTCATTTTTCATGAACTTAATACCATAAATGTATGCTGGATAGCGGTCGATTGGTGGAGTAATAGTAGTAGATGCAAATAGGAGTCGGTCTACTTGTCTCGGATTGACAATACTCTTGCCCGTGTTGGGTGCAAGTATTTATTTTTGTGTGTGTACGTGCTGTTCGCGAGGCTTTGCGTGATTCTTCTATTGGTTCAACAAACCTTGGTTCTCACTGAAAGAAATATGTATCTCTACTGTACTGCATCTCACCTCCTATTCGGGGAAAATACCAACGTAGCTCACAAGTAACAGTCATCGAGCAACTGAAGGAATATCTGATTGAAAATCTTTGGGCGATTAAAGGGAACAACATTGTTGGAGTGTAATATTTAAATTAGAACTAGTGCTGCATTTGAATTTTTTTAGCTAAACTCGAACTAGATATACGGCTATTTTAAGTGTGCGGATGTATGCGATCTTAAAAATTTATTAAAACGGATGTATGCGGTTAGTTTTGGATGACCGGCTCCCGCATCAGTGTCCGTGAAATGATTCCTTTATCCGCGAATAGATGCAGTATCCCATTTACGGGTCCACATTGAAGATGACTAACAAGAAAACTAACGCAGAGGAACGTTCCTATCATCTACTTACAAGCTCCCCTTGAATGATGAAAATTGAATCGGAAAGTAAAGCTGCACTCGTTTGGCAGTTTGCTAGGCTCCGACGGTTTGCTTGAAGACCAGGAACCTTCACCTACGAGCTCTGTGTCTCCGTACAGTCTAACAGCACCCCGTTCCGTCCGCCGTTGCCCTCCGTCCTGAGGAAAAGCAAACCAAAGCTGCAGTGCTCACGTAAGTCGCCACCTCAGCGCACCACCCTCCCGTTCCTTGCCTTCCCCTCCTCCGCCCGGCAGCCTGCAAAACCCTCGCTTGCATACAGGGCCCGCCCTAATATTCCGGAGGCCCTTGTGCGAGCCCTGCAAAATGGGCCCAATGGCTATAGTAGAGAATTTTTTTACTTCCATGCTTATATTATATGTTGTTATTTTCTCCTGCAAAAAATGTTGTTATCCTCTAACACTACGAGCATATAACTCCTCAGGAATCTCAGCAGTAGCATTTGTCGAAATTATGAACATCTAACTCTTCTCAGTAGTGAAATTTGTTAAGATGAATTTATGCAGACCACCCTTTTTGAGTTTCAATTAACTGATCTACATTTTGTTTTTCTCCTTACAACCGGATAAATGCATTTTAGGAAACATTCTTGTAACAAAAAAAGAGAAAGAAAACACCTGATCTCTTGAGTCCTTATTCAAGCAATGCTTCAAGCAATCAACATATCTCCTGCCAGGCAGCCTGCAAGAGTCGTACATAACGAGAGAAAGTTAATCATCACTTCACATAACAGAAATACGTAGACAAGCGTCAAAGTATTTGCTAAAAAAATCTCTTGAATGACTTACGTGCAGTCTAAAACTCAGAAACTTCATGGTTTGGCCCCTCGCCTCGCCACGGCCCTGACAGCCACGGCCAGCTTCTCACCGGTCGCCGGAACACGCTGCGGCCTGCGCTGCCCTCAACGCCTCGAGCATCGGGGTGGTGTGTGGCTGGTTCGCCGCGTTAGTCCTCGTCGATGCCCATCGAGGCTTTGTCGCCACAGAGTACTTAAAAGATGGAAGAACCAGGTTGAGGAATCCATCAAATGATGAAGGACTAATAATACAACGAAACAATCCATCGGCTAGCATCGTTTGTAGTGCCGGCCTTTGGGAACTTGGGTCAATTAATTGGGGAAAAGTTGAACTGAAAGTGCGTTATATCGACTAGAGGGGGGGTGAATAGGCGATTTTTATGAAAGTCTTCAAAACGTGGGAGTTATGAAGACAAACAGCGAAGATTATGCCTATCACTATGCAGCGGAAGTTAGATTACACTAGGCCAGCCATGGTCAAGTATTCAATAGAGTGAAAGCACAATGACAAACAGCTGCAGTGTAATAAGGATCAGGTAGGAAGAAGTTATGAAGCCAAACAGATCATACATTCACGTTGTGAAGACAAAAGATAGAGCAAGTAATGCAATGGCTTCACAATGAGTAACAGTAAGAAAAAGGAAGTGAAGATGAAACCAGTGACTCATTGAAGACAATGATGTGTTAGACCAGTTCCAGTTGCTGTGACAACTGTACGTCTGGTTGGAGCGGCTAGGTATTTAACCTTAGGACACACAGTCCCGGACACCCGGTCCTGAACACGCAGCTCAGGACACCAAGTCCTCAACGTATTCTCCTTGAGCTAAGGTCACATAGTCCTCGCCCAATCACTCTGGTAAGTCTTCAAGGTAGACTCCCAAACCTTCACAGACTTCATTCACTGGCAATCCACAATGTCTCTTGGATGCTCTGAACGCGACGCCTAACTGTCTGGAGGATTCACAGTCCTCAAGTGTAATAAGTCTTCAGATCACACAGACAAGAAGACTTAAGTGATGCCCAATGTTCTCTGGCTCTGGGTGGTTAGGGCTTTTCTCCTCGCTAGGAATTTTCTCTTAAAGGCTTTGAGATGGGTTGCTCTCAAACGACAAAAGCCGTGCACTGAAATCTGAGCAGCCAACCGTTTATGGTTGTAGGGGGTGGGCTATTTATAGCCACTTGGCAACCCGACCTGATTTGTCCGAAATGACTCTGGGTCACTAAGGAACTGACACGTGTCTCAACGGTCAGATTTCAAACTCTCATGGCAACTTTACTTGGGTTACAAGCAAAGCTGACTTGTCCGGCTCTGGACAAGATTCGCTCTCATTGTCTTCACTCGAAGACATAGGTTTTTGGTTTAGGCATCACTTCAGTCATTCTGACTGGTTCTCCTGGACCCCACTTAATAGTACGGTGGTTCCTATGACTCAACACAAAAGAAAAAAACTACGAAAGATCTAAGTCTTCGAGCTCCATAGGCTTCATAGCGTGTCTTCTTTTGTCATAGTCTTCAATGTGAATATCTTCATATCCCACCTTTGGCTTCAATGTCTTCATACATTTTTAGGGTCATCTCTGGTAGTAAAACCGAATCAATGAGGGACTTCTACCTGTGTTATCCTGCAATTCTCACAAACACATTAGTCCCTCAACTAGGTTTGTCGTCAATACTCCAAAACCAACTAGGGGTGGCACTAGATGCACTTACAATCTCCCCCTTTTTGGTGATTGATGACAAACTAGTTGAAGTTTTCAACGGGGAATGTAGTCTGTGAAATTGTAAAGGATAAGGAATTGTCTTCATAAGTTTCAAGGGCTCCCCCTGAAGATCTGCATATAAGTTAATTTGCTTTTGGAATGCAAATGCACATGGCAGGTTGTACTTGTGGAGATCCAATTCAGCTTATGATGACAATCCACTATGCATGTGAAAGTATATGAAGATAATGACATGCATAATGGAAAATGGACGTCTGCAGAATGAGATATGTGCGGAATTTATCGTCGCACATGCGGAATTTATCTTTGCAAACAGGGTGGCAAACGAGTAGCAGACGACCATCGAGTTTTAGTGTTACAACTCAAAGAACCAAATGAAGCAAAAAAACGAGAGTTGTAAGCACGAAGCAAAATATAGCAAAGCATAAAGCACCCGCCCATATGGACCCGCTTGAAGACTATCAACCCATATGCTTCTCCCCCTTTTATCAGCAAGGACCAAAAAGGTTTGAATACATAGAGTTTCTACTCGTTCCCAGGAGCAGCAGGGTCGTTGGAGGTGTTTGGCGGTGCAGAAGAGCTTGGAGGTGCTGAAGCAGGTGGCGGTGATGTAGCATCGTCTTCTTCATCAATGATTCTGGCAGTGACTGTGGCAGCAGATGAAGAAAACTCAGTGTCTTCAAGTGATGGCGTGTTGCGCATCACAGCCCTTCTAGGAGGTGTGGTGTCAAACTTGAATCGCTCAGTGAAGCCATCCTCTTCAAGTTCAGCTTCAGTACACATCATTGATAGCCCTTTCCATGTATGACGACAGGTTTCATGAGTGACGAAGGCATTCTTGGTGGCAAGATTTCGAAGACGATTAACATCCACCAAGAGGCTTTTCATCTGACGCTTTAGCCAGTCGTGATGCCTATCTTGTTTTTGATGAAGGGCCACAAGAAGCTCTCGGTCATTGAGAACACGAGCGCGCTTCTTGGGTCTTGAAGCAGTTGCACTATCAGTGGCTTCAGTTGAAGCAGGGTGTGGCGCACGTGTAGTGCTAGCCAAAGGATACACCCTGGAGATGGCTTCAACACCTTCATCGTTCTGAGTGAAGCTCTGGTGTTCTGCATTCTGAAGACTCAACGGTTGCTTGGCAGGCTCAGGATATATAGCTTCAGCAGAGGTATCCACATCTGGCAAGAAGATCCGATGGTTGCGGGCTGAGGGCTGATATGAGATCGCAGAGTGAAGCTTGATCAGTCGCATTACCCAAGGAGCATAGTACTTTAAACCAAACAGATCTGAGCCTGATGTAGCGAGTTGGCGTATGAAGAAATCCTGTGCGTTGAAGCATTTGCCATGAAGGATACAGAATATCAGAGTCTTCATTGCACTCTCGATCTTGGCATTTGGAGAGTGCCCTTTAATAGGCCAGAGAGTCCGCCGGATAATGTGATAGATGGTTCTGGGCAGGTACTCAAAGTCTTCAACGAAGAACTCTGTTGGATAAGGAGCATCGTGGGGCAATGGCTTCATCATGGAGAGCATCTGATTCATATTTGGTTCAGGCCTCTGGAATATGCTCTCAAGAGCTTCAGTGTGTAGTGGACAGCCTTCCTCGAAGAGTTCGCCAGGACTGGGCCGGCCGGTGAGCTCAATGATATCGAATGCATTGGCTTCGTGATGGACATTACCGGTCATCCACTCCAGGGCCCAAGTCTTCGGATCTCTGTTGTATCCTTTGATGTGTAGGGTGGCATAGAATTGCAACAGAAGCTCTTCATTCCAGTGCTCTTCATTAGTTATAAACTGCAGCAGACCCACTTGCTTGAAGCAATCCAGTGCTTCCTCTAAGCAGGGCAGACCAGCAATGGCTTCAACATCAAGGCGCTTGTGCGGGAAGATGCGACCTTGGTTGTATAGGATGCATGAATAGTAGCTGCGCTGAGGATAGCTCCAGAACCTATCTGATGAAATCCTTTCCCTTGAATAGGGGTTCTTGGAGCTGTTGAAGAACGTATTGTCTGCCTTGAAGCTATTGATGTCAAAGGAGCCAGGTGCTGATGCAGGACCTGGGAACCTTGGCAGCCTTGGGACTGGCTTCTGGACATGAGGCCTGTGCTCAACATGGTAATAAAATTGAGAACCTGCAGCAGACTCAGGAACAGAAGTGTCTGGATCAGTAGCTTCGCTGTCTGCTGAAGCTTTTGGTGGGAAGGGCTCCACATTGGCTTCAGTGTTGGTTGTGGCAGCCTCAACATTTTCCGCCTCCGCTTGACTAGCTGGAGGGTCAGTCACAAGCACGTTCTCCTGGAGAACTGCTTCTTGGTGGAGCATAGGATTGGGCTCTTGTGTTGCTTCTTCTGCGGCTGATGCAGCCGGAATGTCTTCAGTATAGACTTGAGGCCTTGGACCTTTGCGAAGCCTGCGGAATGCAGACGACGCCTGTGGGGTTGGAGTGGGCTGGGCCTCATTGTCTTCTTCCTCTTGAGGGCGATCCGCCCATGACGCATCTTATGCAATTGGCGTCAGAGGACGACCAATGCTGATGAGTTTGCTTTGTTCATACTGAGGAAGGGCTGCATCATCTTGTACATTGTCCTGATGACCAATGTCTTCAGCAGCAATGGGGTCGGCTGCTGGTATGTCTTCAGCTTCAGGAGCCTCTGTGGAAGCAGGCTCATGAACTGTCAGTTGTCGTTCTGCGTTGGGGTGAACCATAGAGATAGGTTCAACTATCAAGGGCTCTGTGGGAGCAGCCCGAGATTTCTTGATCTTTCGCTTCTTCTTGCTGGGGGCAGTAGGAGAGGCTTCAGAGCTTTTCCTCTTCCTGGCTTCAGCCTCAGCAGTTCTTGTCTTCTTGAGCTCTGAAGCTGTTGACCGGCTCTTTGGCTTCGAGCCAGTCATTGCAGTTGGGAAGACAATTGGAATGCTTCTTCCCTAGGTGCCTCTGGTTCAGCCATAGCAGGCTTCTTCTTCTTCTTCGCGGCCATCTTGGGGTCGATGCCAGGACGCCCAAGTGCCTTGCGCTTCTCAGCCTCATTGTAGGCTTGTACACATCTTTCAGCCAGAGACTTCATCCGCTCACGTGAGCCCTGAGCTTCTGCACGCTTCTTCAGAAAATTTTCCTTGAGCTCATGCAACATGGTCTTGAAGCTCTTCACTTCTTGCACGCTGAGCTTGGCCATATTCTTCTTGAACTGAGCCTTTTCATGATCAATTTTCTACTTCAGTTCAACAATGCGCTGGGCAATGGCAAGTTCTGAAGCAATTGCGCCTTGGAAGGCGACGCTGAGGCCAACAGTCAGCTGCAGATCTTCGAAGCTGATGTTTGGTGTGGCAAACCATTCGTCGATGAAGTTGTGGATGATGGCGACATCAAAGAGAGGCAAATTGTTGAAGATCTCAGCTTCTTCTTTGCTCTTGATGAGCTGCTCTAGAGCGTCATCTCCAAGATCTTCATCACTTGATAGATCAATGGCTTCGCTGCGCAGAATGGCAGCAGCTGTGAGCTCTTTGCCGGTGTGTGGCTGAGGCACCTTGGCCTTCTGGGTCTTGGAGACGCGGGATACGTCTTCAGACTGCACACTGTCTTCAGGAGGTGCAGTTGCCAATGGCTTCGCCCTTGAGATTTTTGATGAAGGGGCCGGCTTTGAAGCTTTTGGCTTCTTCGACTGCTTTGGCTTCGGTACAGCAGGAGCTTCATCAGACTCAGAGTCAGCTGAAGGGTCATTCACGGCAGTCCCTTGGACTAAGATGTGGGTGATGAGGCCCTCAAGGTTGGCAAACGGACCGATGATATTGGGTTCTGCGTAGCATGTGCCATCTGCCCTTGGTGCGGAGGGGCCAGGGTTGAAGTCTAACCCAAATTTCTTCTTGTTCTGCTTTGCTGATTGTTGGGCAAACTGGAAGTTGCGCTTGAACACATTGTCGTCATGACACCAGAGGAGTGACGACGGATGCGCATCATCAGGATGTGGTCCTCGGACCATGCATGGGTAGAAGCCTTGAGCAATGGCTTCATCTCTGGTCCTGGGTATGAGATTCTTGTAAAGGATGTCCCCCCATGGTCTCTTGATGGCACTTTTCTCAGCATACTCCTGGGTGACGAAGCGGTATTTGAACCATTGTTCTGCCCAATAGCGTCGAATCCATTGGATTCATGTCTTGCGCTGCCCATAACTCTCTTCAAGATCTATTTTATACATTTCTGCCAGGTCTTCAGGCAGATCTTTGGAAGTTCCTTCACGTCTCTGTCTGCCCCCCTTCCTTGCTGCTGCTTCTGAAGCCATAAACTTTAACTTGAAAGGCTTCAAAACTTTCAAAGGCTTTCTTTTGCTGGACCAACAGGAACTGGCTTCAGGAGAGTTTATGTGATGCTGTAGGAATTCTGCAAATGAATGCAGACTATGAGAACCGAAGGATTCTCCCACGGACATGTACCTGTGACAGCATTAAGGTGCGAGGGAAGGGGAAGAGGTCATATGCATTCTCATAAGGTTTTGAAGATTAATCAGTTTAGAAGACATTGACCTCATCGTGCGAAGACATTCACTCATAGATAAGAAGTTGGTTCCAGATTTGTACGAACCCACAGATCAGTACAAGTGAGGAATCTAACTACTTTATGAAGCACAAGTGAATATACTAGGCATGTTATGAGATGCAGATTGAGAGGTCTAACTTGTGTGAAGATAAACTTCTTATGGTAGAAAGTGACAACCATGAGATCAAAAGGGGCTGTAAAAAGAAGTTTTATTTACCACACTTGGAACTACTAGACGGAAGTGGGAGATGATGCCGAGCAGTTCAGTCCTCCGTGCCCTAACTTGGCGACGGAAGACACCTACGGCGACGGCGGAGAGAACGATGTCCGCGATCGGCGTGAAGACGGCGTCGGAGAAGTTGCGGCAGCGAAGCGCTTCGTCGCCGGCGTCGTCGAGTGCTAGCGGTGGCGCTAGGGTTCATGCGAGGGTGGAAGAAGGAGATAATGACCGCGGTAAGTGTGAATTTATAGGCTCAGGGGCGGCACTGTGCTATTACACAGGTGCCCCTGGCGATTCGCATCTGAGGAACATGTGGCCAGTTTGCGGAAGTTTGGGGTTTGTTCCACGTCCCACGCACGCCTGGATTGTCGGGCGGTCGTTCGTGCTTCTCCGGATTTTATGTGGAGGAATGAGCATTGAAAACGGACTTTATGGTTGTCTCTATATCTTCTGCTGACAAGGACGCAATGAAGACATTCGACAGTTTCAATAGAATGCATATGACTTGGAGAGATAGAATTTGAGATAGAAAGCATAGAGAGATTAGGGTCCGATCACATTCACTTAGTTCAAAAGATTCAACCAAGAAGACATAGCTATAAGTGAATGCTGTAGAGGACAGAACACTAGTATGTATATATCTAT
The DNA here is from genome assembly GCF_003073215.2 of Triticum urartu. NCBI lineage: Eukaryota > Viridiplantae > Streptophyta > Magnoliopsida > Poales > Poaceae > Triticum > Triticum urartu. Next base: position 483,340,679 of record NC_053026.1, read on the forward strand.
ATAATAAACATAGTGAAGATAATCATGAAGACATGTTGAGTTCGAAGCCAAACCAAATGTGAAGATATTGCAAGGTAACGCCATGAGTGAAACACTTCAAAATGGAACGTTTGGTGGTGGCGTTACCCACCGTATAGGAAGTATTAGACCCAGACACGACGCACAATTATCGTGGCGCTCCGAAGTCAAATTCCACATTAATGTATTCACACTTAGAATGTATGTCTTCATTGATTGAAGATATACTTTACTTTGTGCGTTGCACATCTAAGTCATCATATGCATAAGTGTTAGGATGTGTGCCTGATCACAGAACATTTAAGGATTCCAGGATATTTAGCTCACACCGTAACTTGCAAAATCTCTTCTCATCCAAGGGCTTGGTGAAGATATCTGCCAATTGCTCTTCAGTGTTGACGTGTATGATATCAATGTCTTCCTTTACAACATGATCTCTGAGAAAGTGATGACGAATTTCAATGTGCTTTGTCTTCGAGTGCTGAACTGGGTTGTTGGCAATCTTGATGGCCCTTTCGTTGTCGCAGTAAAGTGGCACTTGCTTCAGATGAATGCCATAGTCCTTGAGTGTTTGCTTCATCCATAGAAGCTGAGCGCAGCAAGATCCAGCAGCAATGTATTCAGATTCAGCAGTGGAGAGAGATACACAGTTCTACTTCTTTGAAGACCAACATACAAGTGATCGTCCCAGAAAGTGACATGTGCCTGATGTAGACTTGCGATCAACTTTGTCACCAGCATAATCAGCATCCGAGAATCCAACCAAATCAAACTCTGACCCCTTTGGACACCATAATCCTAGAGTTGGGGTGTGAGCCAAATATCAAAGAATTCGCTTCACAGCTAAGTGATGCGACTCCTTTGGTGCCGCTTGAAATCGAGCACACATGCAAACACTAAGCATAATATCTGGCCTAGATGCACATAAATAAAGCAAAGAACCAATCATGGAGCGGTATACCTTTTGATCGAACTCTTTACCATTGTCGTCAGGACCTAGATGATGTTTGGCTGGCATTGGTGTTGTGAAGCCTTTGCAGTCTTGCATACCGAACTTCTTCAGGCAATCTTTGAGATACTTCTCTTGATATATGAAGATGCCATTGCGTTGTTGTTGTATTTGAAGACCAAGGAAGAACTTCAGCTCCCCCATCATGGACATCTGATATTGCTCTTGCATCATATATCCAAACTCTTCACTGTACTTTTGATTGGTGCAACCGAAGATAATGTCATCCACATATATTTGGCACACAAACAGTTCATCATCATATGTCTTCGTGAAAAGAGTGGGATCCAGGGAACCAGGTATGAAGCCTTTGCTCTTCAGGAAGTATTTGAGTGTGTCATACCAGGCCCTAGGGGCTTGTTTGAGGCCATACAGTGCCTTGTTGAGCTTGTATACCATGTCAGGATGTTTTGGATTTTCAAAGCCAGGCGGTTGTGCAATATACACTTCTTCTTCAATCTTGCCATTGAGAAAGGCACTTTTCACATCCATTTGATATAGAAGTATGTTATGATGATTTGCATAGGCCAGCAGAATGCGTATGGCTTCAAGCCTAGCCAAGGGAGCAAATGTTTCATCGAAGTCAATGCCCTCCACTTGAGTATATCCTTGAGCAACGAGACGAGCTTTGTTTCTGACAACTTGACCATGCTCATCTTGCTTGTTGCGGTATATCCATTTGGTGCCTATTATGTTGTGCTTCCGTGGATCAGGACGCTTGACCAGTTCCCATACATTATTCAGCTCAAACTGTTGAAGCTCTTCTTGCATAGCTTGAATCCATTCAGGTTCCATGAAGGCTTCTTCAACTTTCTTGGGTTCTGATATTGATACGAATGTGAAGTGACCATAGAAATTTGCTAGCTGAGTTGCCCTTGAACGAGTGAGTGGACCAGGTGCATTGATGCTGCCAATTATTCTGTCAATCTGCACTTCATTGGCAACACGAGGATGTACAGGGCGAAGACTTTGCTCTTGCTGATCTGTGTTGTTGTTGGGAGGAATGTCTTCAGGCTGAGCATTGTCTTCATGTTGATCAGGTGCTGAGATGATAAGTTCTTCTTCAGGATGAGCTTCAGAAGGTATAATCTCTCTAGTTCCCATAAGCTTGATTGATTCACTAGCTGGAACTTCATCTAGCACATTTGGCAGTTGCTCTCTTTGTGAACCATTTGTCTCATCGAACTGCACATCCACTGTTTCAACCACTTTGTAATGAAAGAGATTGAAGACTCTGTAGGAGTGCGAATCCTTTCCATATCCAAGCATAAAGCCCTCATGTGCTTTTGGTGCAAACTTTAAGGTGTGGTGTGGGTCCTTGATCCAGCACCTTGCGCCAAATACTCTGAAGTAACTGACATTTGGCTTCTTGCCAGTTAGGAGTTCATAAGATGTCTTGTTCAGAAGCTTGTGAAGATAAACACGATTGATTGTATGGCATGCAGTGTCAATGGCTTCAGTCCAGAATTTTCTTGGAGTCTTGTATTCATCTAGCATTGTTCTGGCCATATCAATGAGTGTTCTGTTCTTGCGTTCGATGACGCCATTCTGCTGTGGCGTGTACGGAGCTGAGAATTCATGTGTGATGCCCAAGGTATCAAGATATGTATCAAGACCAGTGTTCTTGAATTCAGTGCCATTGTCACTTCTGATGTGCTTTATCTTGGCGCCAAAATTTTTCATAGCTCGATTGGCGAAACGTCTGAAGACATCCTGCACTTCAGTCTTGTAAAGGATTATGTGCACCCAAGTATATCTAGAGTAATCATCAACAATGACGAAGCCATAGAGGCAAGCAGTAGTAGTAAAAGTTGAGTAGTGAGTGGGACCGAAAAGATCCATGTGGAGCAGTTCGAAGGGTTGTGTAGTAGTCATGATTGTCTTCGAAGGATGTTTTGCCCTCGTCATCTTCCCTGCTTCACAGGCACCGCATAAGTGATCTTTCTTGAACTTGACGCCCTCGATGCCTATGACATGCTTCTTCTTCGCAAGGGTGTGGAGGTTCCTCATGCCAGCATGCCCAAGCCTCCGATGCCAAAGCCAGCATTCTTAAGCTCTTGCAAGAAGACATACTGCAAGTTGTGGCCCTGCTGAGAAATCTACCACATACAAATCATCTTTCCGATACCCTTCAAACACTAGAGACTTGTCAGATTCCATTAGTACTAGGCAACGATATTTTCCAAACATTACGATCATGTTCAAATTGCAAAGCATTGAGACAGACATTAAGTTGAAGCCAAGTGATTCAACAAGCATGACTTTATCCATGTGTTGATCCTTTGAGATTGCAACTCTACCTAGACCCAAACCTTACTTTTACCAGTGTCAGCAAATGTGATGTGGCTCTTGTCGGATGGACGTAAGGTTGAGTCCATAAGAAGGCTTCTTTTGCCAGTCATGTGATTTGTACACCCACTGTCAATAATCCATTCTGAAGACTTTGAAGACGCTGGTGTCGTACCCTATAGTGCAGTTAGGGGGATAGGCTTCACGAAGAGAATTGTGAAGCAAAAACATTTGACGAACCAGTGGGTTATGAAAACTTAGATCCAGATTAGGACTAATAGGGAGAGTAGCATGCGATTCAGGAACGAAGTACATAATGATGCCATTCAGGCATTTTATCTTGCGCCCTACAAGATTTTTAAGGTCCCCAGCAATAGCGTCAGAAGATTTTGTTTTTCTGCTGGAGACCTTTCCCTGCAAAAGAGAGTTAAGCTTTCTTAACCACCCACATCTTCAAGGGTGGCTTAGAAGCAATAAGTCTAAGTGCAACATCTGAGAATTTTGGCTTTGAAGCCTTAGCAAACAGTCCTGCAGGTGGACAATAATACTCATAGGAATAAGCAGAATAATTTTTGGTCATATGAACATGACGGTTCGATGAACCGCTCTCATATTCATATGCCTGAGTATGGTTTCCCTGCAAAACATTTGCGTAGTGTGACTCAGGTGAGTCCTTTGTTTGTATAAAGCCTTTGGACCGTATGAAGTCTTTGGTCTGAGGTTTGTCTTCTTCAAGTGAGGTGTCATGAAGACATTCACAGAAAGATTTTCCAGACACTTTTTCGGAACCCAGATCTTCTTCATAGGCGGTCCATTCCTGCAGTTAGTACCAATGTACCTGGCAAACACTTCACCATTCTGATTCTTAAACAGTTTATAGTTTGCATCAAAGGATTCATCAATGATAATGGGGTTAGCACAAGTGAAGCCAGATAAATTGGATGGATCTGCTGAAAGTTCCTTTGCAGCAACCCATGTGGTTTTGAGGTACTGCTCAGGTTTCCAGTAAGATCCATCTGCATTTATTTTCCTGACGAACCCAACACCCTCTTTCCTAGGGTTTCGGTTCAGAATCTGCTTCTTGAGGACATCACATAAAGTCCGATGTCCTTTAAGACTTTTGTACATCCCTGTTTCAAGCAATGTCTTCAACCTAGCATTCTCATCAGCAATAGCAGTGGTATCCTCAGCAGAGGGGTTAGTTATCACATCAACAGTTGAAGATATTGCAACAGCAGTAGCAGTGGAACATTCAGCAACAGAATTAGCATTATCACGCTCAATGCATTTAAGACATGGTGGTTCAAATCCTTCCTGAGCAGAACTAATCTGTTCAGCGCGAAGTGACTCGTTTTCCTTTTGAAGATCTTCATGAGCCGCTCTCAATTTCTCAAGTTCTTGCTTCCTTTGAAGATAATCATAGGAAAGCTTTTCATGAGTTGTTGAGAGAGTATCAAGACGATCTTCAAGTTCCTGATACTTAATGTGAAGATTTTTTATGTCTTCAATTAAGGATTCAGATCGAGTCATTTCAGCACCCAACAGATCATCGCTTCTGTCTAACAGTTTTTGAATATGTTCCATAGCTTTCTGTTGTTCAGTTGCAATTTTAGCAAGTGTTTTGTAGCTGGGTTTTGAATCACAGTCAGAGTCATCGTCACTAGATGTTTGATAGCGAGTAGTGCGTGTGTTTACCTTGGCACCACGTGCCATGAAGCAGTAGGTAGGAGTGGAGTCGTTCTTTTCATTTGCATTGGTGTCGGTGATGAAGTCATTGTCTTCAGTGTTGAAGATGGACTTGGCGACGTATGCTGTAGCCAGACTCGCAATGCCAGAATCAGACTCCTCCTCAGACTCCACCTCTACCTCCTCAGAAGCGGACTCCTCCTCTGAATCCATCTCCTTGCCAACAAATGCACGTGCCTTGCCAGATGAGCTCTTCTTTTGTGATGAAGACTTTGAGGAAGACTTGGAAGAAGACTTTGAGTATTTCTTCTTCTTCTTGTCGTCAGAATCATATTCCTTGCTCTTCTTCTTCCTTCTGTTCTCATTGTCCCACTGTGGACACTCAGAGATGAAGTGTCCAGTTTTCTTGCACTTGTGACATGTTTTCTTCTTGTAGTCATGAGCAGAAACTTCATCATTCCTTGAGCTTGATCGTGAAGATTTTCTGAAGCCTTTCTTCTTGGTGAATTTTTGGAACTTCTTCACTAGCATTGCAAGTTCCCTTCCAATGTCTTCAGGATCATCAGAACTGCTGTCAGATTCTTCTTCAGATGAGAAAACAGCTTTTGCCTTCAAGGCACGAGTTCGCCCATAGTTTGGACCATAGATATCTCTTTTCTCAGAGAGCTGAAACTCATGTGTGTTGAGCCTCTCAAGTATGTCAGACGGATCGAGTGTCTTGAAATCAGGACGTTCTTGAATCATCAGGGCTAGGATGTTAAACGAACTATCAAGTGATCTCAGCAGCGTCTTGACGATTTCATGTTTGGTGATCTCAGTGGCGCCGAGGGCTTGAAGCTCATTTGTGATGTCAGTGAGCCGGTCAAATGTGTGCTAGACATTCTCATTGTCATTTCGCTTGAAGCGGTTGAAGAGGTTGCGAAGAACACTGATTCTTTGATCTCTCTGGGTTGAGATGCCTTCATTGACCTTGGAGAGCCAGTCCCAGACCAGCTTGGATGTCTTCAAGGCACTCACACGGCCATACTGTCCTTTTGTCAGATGACCACAGATGATATTTTTGGCAGTAGAGTCCAGTTGAGTGAACTTCTTAACATCAGCAGCAGTGACACCTTCTCCAGCCTTGGGAACGCCGTTCTCGACGACATACCATAGGTCGACGTCAGTGGCTTCAAGATGCATGCTCATCTTATTCTTCCAGTAGGGATATTTAGTTCCATCGAAGACGGGGCACGCAGCGGAGACTTTGATTATCCCTGCAGTCGACATAGCTAAAACTCCAGGAGGTTAAACCGAATCACACAGAACAAGGGAGCACCTCGCTCTGATACCAATTGAAAGTGCGTTATATCGACTAGAGGGGGGTGAATAGGCGATTTTTATGAAAGTCTTCAAAACGTGGGAGTTATGAAGACAAACAGCGAAGATTATGCCTATCACTATGCAGCGGAAGTTAGATTACACTAGGCCAGCCATGGTCAAGTATTCAATAGAGTGAAAGCACAATGACAAACAGCTGCAGTGTAATAAGGATCAGGTAGGAAGAAGTTATGAAGCCAAACAGATCATACATTCACGTTGTGAAGACAAAAGATAGAGCAAGCATGCAATGGCTTCACAATGAGTAACAGTAAGAAAAAGGAAGTGAAGATGAAACCAGTGACTCATTGAAGACAATGATGTGTTAGACCAGTTCCAGTTGCTATGACAACTGTACGTCTGGTTGGAGCAGCTAGGTATTTAACCTTAGGACACACAGTCCCGGACACCCAGTCCTGAACACGCAGCTCAGGACACCAAGTCCTCAACGTATTCTCCTTGAGCTAAGGTCACATAGTCCTCGCCCAATCACTCTGGTAAGTCTTCAAGGTAGACTCCCAAATCTTCACAGACTTCGTTCACTGGCAATCCACAAAGTCTCTTGGATGCTCTGAACGCGACGCCTAACTGTCTGGAGGATTCACAGTCCTCAAGTGTAATAAGTCTTCAGATCACACAGACAAGAAGACTTAAGTGATGCCCAATTTCTCTTGGCTCTGGGTGGTTAGGGCTTTATCCTCGCAAGGAATTCTCTCTCAAAGGCTTCGAGGTGGGTTGCTCTCAAACGACAAAAGCCGTACTCTAATCTGAGCAGCCAACCGTTTATGGTTGTAGGGGGTGGGCTATTTATAGCCACTTGGCAACCCGACCTGATTTGTCCGAAATGACCCTGGGTCACTAAGGAACTGACACGTGTTCCAACGGTCAGATTTCAAACTCACACGGGCAACTTTACTTGGGCTTACCAAGCAAAGCTGACTTGTCGACTCTGGACAAGATTTCGCTCATTAAGTTTGTCATTCCTCGAAGACATAGGTTTGTTGAGCATTAACGCACTCACGCTTCCAGTCAATTGAGCCTGACTGGTTCATGAACCTCCACTTGAATTGCTACTGGTGCGTGTCCTGCTCGCTCAACAAGAAGAAACAGGAATACGAAGTCTGGTTATAATCGAGCTCTCATAGCTTCACTAGTGCTCGTTTCTCCTTGTCATTAGTCGTTCCCCGAGTTGTAGTACCGTCTTCGTGTCAACATATACCAAGCCCCTTTATCTCTCAGATCAATCTCTTCATACTCTATTGCTTTAGGGTCATCTCTGGATAGGGATAAACCGAAATCTAATGGTAGGGCACTTGTCTCTGTGTTATTCTGCTATCCTCATAAAACAAATATAGACATACAACTAGTTTGTCGTCAATACTCAAACCAATAGGGTGGCACTGATGCACTTAACACTAGTAGTGCACTTGTTCTGAGATGTGATGTTGCTATGACTTGTGCTGCTAGTGCTTTGTTGAAGTGCGTGTTAGACGTGGGGCGCTGGAGGTGCATGATTTCATATCATGAACTATATATGTTTTTCATCGACATTGAGGCTTCTTGCACCTTATATGTTGACCATTGTCTTTTACTAACGTCACCTATTAATGTGTAATAATGACCTACCAGTTACCCCTGATGTGTGAAAAATAAGTCTGTGAGGTACTTACCAGTTGATGACTCCGTAGTTTCGAGCTGAAGTTACCGAATAGTCATATCCATATGTCTTGAGCTATTGGTCCTGAGTACTCTATTAAAAAGGAGGCCTTAAAGTCCATCCCTTAGTCCATAGGGTGCCCTGCTGATACAGCAGGAGTGGTAGACAAAAGATGGTCTATAGTTATCTTTTCCATAAGCACGATGACTATATTTATCGGTTAATTACACTAGCCTCATTACATTGATGATTGGAGCTAGATGAAGTGCATGTCAACCCTAGGATTTTGTATGGACAGTTACATGAATCGCGAGAGCCCGCAATTCACGGCAATAATTCTCTATCACCCGATCCATTGCTGCGGCTTTCCAATATATTGATGTTCTTCGCTTTATTACTTTTGGCTAAATTGCTATCACCACTACATAATTCACCTAACAGGCGATTAACTTGCTGATCATCTTACCCTTGCGTGTACCTGTTACCAAATACTCCTTCCATAATTTCCTTTGCTACTAATAATACTTCGCTGCCCAGAATATTAAGTATTCCAGGTGTGGTTGCATAATTGACAACTTACAGCTGCATAATACATGAAGTGCTTCTATGCGTCCGCCCTCGGTACGCTCAATAAAATTGTGTTGTTTCTGTGAAATACTTTCTGACCTACGAAATAAAGTGTTGCGGGTCTTCCGTTTATATTGTTGGTCTATAAGATACTTTTCTGGCACGTTGCCGGGGAGATAGCTCTATTCTTTGAGTCACTTGGGATTTATATCTTTATCATTATCATTGAACTAAATGAAAGATCAAGAACCAAGATTTATCCCTCAACTACGAGGGGAGGTAAGGAACTGCCATCTAGCTCTGCACTTGATTCACCTTCTGTTTTGAGTAAGCTTGCGACACCTAAAACTGCTTCTGCTATTCGTTCTGATATGTCGCATGTTATTGATGATGCTACTTCTGCTATGCATGATACTTATGATGAAAACTACTTCTATGCTTGATACTACTGTGCCACTTGGTGAATTTCTTGATGAACAACTTGCTAGGGTTAGAGAGAGTGAAAATATTGAATCTGATAATATTGATGAAAGTGATGATGAAGACTCTCCCTCTAATGAATATGAATCACCTGTTATTCCTGAGGGTTATGTTTTTGAAAAAGAAGCTGCTCTAGCTATTTTAGCTTGCAAAGATAGATACGAACTCAAGAGGTTATTAGCTAAATGGAAGCAGCAATCTCTTAATGCTAGAATGAAACCTGACCCTGCTTTTGCTACTTCACCTATCTGTGTTACTGATAAGGATTATGAATTCTCTGTTGATCCTGATATAATTACTTTGGTTGAATCTGATCCTTTTCATGGCTATGAATCTGAAACTGTTGTGGCACATCTTACTAAATTAAATGATATAGCCACCCTGTTCACTAATGATGAGAGAACTCGCTACTTTTATATCCTTAAAATATTTCCTCTCATTAAAGGGTGATGCTAAGATATGGTTTAATTCTCTTGATCCTGGTTGTGTGCATAGTCCCCAGGATATGATTTATTACTTCTCTGCTAAATATTTCCCTGCTCATAAGAAACAAGCTGCTTAGGGATATATATAATTTTGTGCAAATTGAAGAAGAGAGTCTCCCACAAGCTTGGGGGAGGCTTCTCCAATTACTTAATGCTTTGCCTGATCATCCTCTTAAGAAAAATGAAATACTTGATATCTTTTATAATGGACTAACCGATGCTTCCAGAGATTACCTGGATAGTTGTGCTGGTTCTGTTTTCAGGGAAAGAACACCGGATGAAGCTGAAATTCTATTGAATAATATGTTGACAAATGAAAATAATTGGACACTTCCTGAGCCAGCTCCTGAGCCTATTCCTAAACCAACTCCGAAGAAGAGAGGTGTTCTATTTCTCAGTCCTGAAGATATGCAAGAGGCAAAGAAATCCATGAAAGAAAAGGGTATTAAAGCTGAAGATGTTAAGAATTTACCTCCTATTGAAGAAATACACGGTCTTAATTTACCGCTGTTGAAGAAACATATGATCTTAATCCATTACCTATTGAAGAAGACATGGTCTTGATAACCCGACACAGGTAGTAAAGGTAAATTCTCTCTATAGATATGATAAAGCTGAAATCCCATTTACTAAGTTTGCTAGCCCATGCTTAGATGAGTTTGATAAATTTATGGTTAAGCAAGAAGACTTCAATGCTTATTTTGGTAGACAATTGAAATACAATTCAATATGCTTGAACACTTGGGTGATTATATGGCTAATGTCAAAGGTGAACTTAAACTTATTAGTAAACATGCTTCTATGGTTACCACTCAAGTAGAACAAGTACTTAAAGCTCAAAATGATTTGCTCAATGAATTGAATAGTAAGAATAATGATAATGCTGTTAGAGTTATGACTAGAGGTGGTAGAATGACTAGGAACCTTTGTATCCTGAAGGCCACCCTAAGAGAATTGAGCAAGATTCTCAGAGAAATAATATAGATGCACCTAGTCCTTCTAAGAAGAAAAAGAAAAATGATAGGACTTTGCATGCTTCTAGTGAAACCTATTGTTGAAACACCTGAGAATCCAAATGATATTTCTATTTCTGATGCTGAAACACAATCTGGTAATGAACCTGAAACTAGTGATAATGTTAATGATAATGTTCATGATGATGCTCAACCTAGTAATGATAATGATATATAAATTGAACCTGTTGTTGGTCTTGATAACCCACAATCAAAGAATCAACGTTACGATAAGAAAGACTTTGTTGCTAGGAAACATGGTAAAGAAAGAGAACCATGGGTTCAGAAACACATGCCTTTTCCTCCCAGACCATTCAAGAAAAAGGATGATGAGGATTTTGAGCGCTTTGCTTAAATGATTAGACATATCTTTTTACGTATGCGATTACTGATATGCTTAAAATGAATCCTTATGCTAAGTATATGAAAGATATTGTTACAAATAAAGAAAGATACCGGAAGCTGAAATTTCCACCATGCTTGCTAATTATACTTTTAAGGGTGGAATACCAAAGAAACTTGGAGATCCAGGAGTACCCACTATACCATGCTCCATTAAAAGAAACTATGTTAAAACTGCTTTATGTGATCTTGGAGCCGGTGTTAGTGTTATGCCTCTCTCTTTATATCGTAGACTTGATTTGAATAAGTTGACACCTACTGAAATATCTTTGCAAATGGCTGATAAATCAACTGCTATACCTGTCAGTATTTGCGAGGATGTGCCTGTTGTAGTTGCAAACGTTACTATTTTAACGGACTTTGTTATTCTTGATATTCCCGAGGACGATAGTATGTCTATTATTCTTGGAAGACCCTTTTTGAATACTGCAGGGGCTGTTATTGATTGCACTAAAGGCTATGTCACTTTTCATGTTAATGGTAATGAGCATAAGGTACACTTTCCGAGGAAACAACCTCAAGTTCAGAGTATTAACTCTATTGGAAAAATTCCATCGATTATATTTGGAGGTTTTGAATTTCCTCTTCCTACTGTCAAGAAGAAATATGATATTCTTATTATTGGGGATGTGCATATCCCCGTTGAGGTAACATAGTGTTATTCGAAATTTCTCTGGTTCCATGTTATTCGGAATGAGTTCGTTAACAAGACTTGATCAACCTTGTTAGTGGATCCCTTTTGATGAGCATGAGATGGATGAAACTAGAAGGCACAACTCTCTATACCCTCCTTTTACTTTCTGTTATTGATATTAAATAAAATAAAAATAAGTATTTTCCGTCTGTTATCTGAATTATCCGTGCAATATAAAAATACCTCGAAAATAAAAGTTCTCCAAATGCCCTGAAATTTAAATATGATTTTTTCTGGAATATTTAAGAATATTTGGCACTAAGAACACAACACGGGGGGCATCCACCTGGCCACGAGGGTGGAGGGCGCGCCCTACCCCCTGGGTGCGCCCCCCTGCCTCATGGGCCCACGGTGGCCCTCCTCCACTTATTCTTGCACCCACACACTTCTTCCTCCCACAAACACGAATATCCAGCTCAAACCCGAGTCCAAGCTCGTTTTGCTGCCATTTTCGATCTCCTTGCTCAAAGCACCTCTCACAAAACTGCTCGGGGACATTGTTCCTTGGTATATGACTCCTCCATTGGTCCAATTAGTTTTTGTTCTAGTGCTTTATTCATTGCATATTTTTGCTGCTTAGCTGACCCTGTTCTTGAGCTTGCATGTCAAATTTATGTGGTTCCAAGTAGTTTTGATGCATGATATAGGCCCTAGACACTTGTAGGAGTTGTTGCTATCAATTTTGTTGAGCTTGGTTCACTTTTGTTTGAAGTTACTAAAAATTTCAGAATTTTTCAGAAAATAATGAAGAGATTTTTGAGGGGCTCATCGAGTCGAAGCTCGAAGGAAAAGCAAAATGAAAAAGCAGAGAAGCCCAAGTATAATCTGCCTCGCACCGCGGAGGTTCGGCCGTGTGAATGGCCTTCCGATAATTTCTTGAGAGCAGCCGGGATTTATGATGATTTTTATGAATTGGCTGAGAATGCGGGCCTCACCGCCTTCCTCCACGACCAACGCGACCAGTATCTCTTACTCACCAATATCTTTGTGCAAAACTTTCATTTCCATTCTAGGAGCTCACCACCTACAATGGAGTTTTATTTATATGATGAGCATAAGGAGATGTCACTTTATGATTTTTGTCGGGTTTGTTTGGTCCCTTTCGAGGGCACGACAGAGGAACCACATCGCGGTGATGTGGACGGGTTTATTGATACCATCACTGTAGGGGAAACGAGGAAGGTTTCCGATGCATGAATCACTAGCATACATTTTCCTGTTTTACGCTACTTTGCAATATTCGCTAGTCGTTGCTTAATTGGTCATGGAAACTGTGGAAATCTTAGTTCCTGATATTATTATTTTGTTCCACAGTTTATTCAGTGATAACTCTGTTAGTATGGGCGGTATTATTGCTAAACGGTTAAGTCTGAACCGTACAAAGGGCCCCATCTTTGGAGGCATCTATGCTTCACGCCTAGCTGCACATTTTAACATACCTATTAGGCATTATGAGAAGGAAGAAAAATTGCTGCCTCGTGTTTATTTAGATTATAAGAGTATGGTGGCACATGATTTTATTGTTAATAATAGGGAAGGGGAGCTTAAATACAAATTTTTCTTTCATAAACATCATCCTGAGACTATTACCCTGCCTGCTCCTTCCTTGTTTGATTTATCTTCAGGCCAGTACCTTGTTCCATTAGAGGCTATTCACGCCTGCCGGAACCCTACATCAGCCACAGAGCTAGAGTTGGAACCACAAGTTGATCCTCCACGACAGTCTAGTTACCATTGGGATCCGGAGATGATTGCCAACCAGTGGCAATCAGAGTCTTCTTCATCGCAGTACGACCCCAACTATTACTATGGATATCCGCCAGGCCAGCCTTGGCCATAGACCAACTTAGGCCAAAAGCCTAAGCTTGGGGAGTACGTATTTCCCCCCGACATTACATTCATGTTCACACACTCATTGTTAGATGTCGGTGCTCATACTTTTTCATTGTATCATCCATGCTAGTTTATTTTCCTTTTTATGCTTTCTTCTTGTGTGTTTAATAAACCTTAAGAAAAACAAAAAAAATTAGTTGTAGCTTTTAATTAGTTTACTTTCCATGCTTGTAGTAGCAATTAAAAATAAAACCCAAAAAGATTTCCTGTTCTTCTTTTGCTTGTTGGGAGCTTTCCCGTGTAAATAGTTTTATTTCTTTTCTTTTCTTTGGGGGTCGATAGGAGAAGACCATAATTAAATTGTTGAAGTGGCTCTTATATGCATTATTGTTGATCTGACAAAAGAGCCCATATTGCCTTGTCTTCTCCTGTTTATTGAATGCTTGCAGATTCCAGCTTAGTCCAATGCACGTGCACTCTTAATATTATTCACATCATTCGGTCATGCAAGTGAAAGGCAATTATGACGATACATGATGGACTGACTGAGATGAGAAAAGCTGGTATGAACTCGACCTCTCTTGTTTTTGTAAATATGATTAGTTTATCGTTCTTGATTCAGCCTATTATGAATAAAACATGTTTGCAATGACCACTAGAGATCATAGTTTCTTGTGCCATGCTTGATTAGCTAGGAGCTTATAATGGTTTAACTTGCGTGCCCACATGCTATTAAAATGGTTGTGATGTGGTATGATAGGGTGGTATCCTCCTCTGAATGATTTAAGTGACTTAACTTGGCGCATGTTCACACATGTAGTTGAAACAAAATCAACATAGCCTTCATGATATTTATGTTCATGGTGGATTATATCCTACTCATGCTTGCATTCGATGTTGATTAATTTTAATGCATGTTCATGACTGTTGTCGCTATCTAGCTGGTCGCTTCCCAGTCTTTTGCTATCCTTCACATGTACTAAGCGGGAATACTGCTTGCGCATCCAACTCCATAAACCCCAAAGTTGTTCCATATGAGTCCACCATACCTACCTATATACGGTATCTACCTGCCGTTCCAAGTAAATTTGTATGTGCCAAACTCTAAACCTTCAAATAAATATCCTGTTTTGTATGCTCGAATAGCTCATGTATCAACTAGGGCTGCCCGTATCTTCCATGTTAGGCGGGTTATTCTCAAGAGGAGTGGACTCCGCTCCTCACTCACGAGAAAATGATTGGGCACCGGGGTGCCCAGTCCCATGCTTTATGCAAACTAAATCAAAATAATTGCAAACAAAACTCCCCCTGGGACTCTTGTTAGTTGGAGGCACTCGGTGTTTCGAGCAAGCCATGGATTGATGCTTGTTGGTGGAGGGGGATGATAACCCACAAGTATAGGGGATCGCAACAGCTTTCGAGGGTAGAGTATTCAACCCAAATTTATCGATTCGACACAAGGGGAGCCAAAGAATATTCTCAAGTATTAGCAGCTGAGTTGTCAATTCAACCACACGTGGAAACTTAGTATCTGTAGCAAAGTGTTTAGTAGCAAAGTAATATGATAGTGGTGGTAGCGGCAACAGAAGTAAAGACGGCAAAAGTAATGTTTTTGTTATTTTGTAGTGATTGTAACAGTAGCAGCGGGAAAGTAAATAAGCAAGAACCAGTACATGGAAAACTCATAGGCACCGGATCAGTGATGGATAATTATGCTGGATGCGGTTCATCATGTAACAGTCATAACATAGGGTGACACGGAACTAGCTCCAATTCATCAATGTAATGTAGGCATGTATTCCGTATATAGTCATACGTGCTTATGGAAAAGAACTTGCATGACATCTTTTGTCCTACCCTCCCGTGGCAGCGGGGTCCTATTGGAAACTAAGGGTTATTAAGGCCTCCTTTTAATAGAGAACCGGAACAAGGCATTAGCACATAGTGAATACATGAACTCCTCAAACTATGGTCATCACCGGGAGTGGTCTCGATTATTGTCACTTCGGGGTTGCCGGATCATAACACATAGTAGGTGACTATGGACTTGCAAGATAGGATCAAGAAGTCACATATATTCATGAAAACATAATAGGTTCAGATCTGAAATCATGGCACTCGGGCCCTAGTGACAAGCATTAAGCATAGCAAAGTCATAGCAACATCAATCTCAGAACATAGTGGATACTAGGGATCAAACCCTAACAAAACTAACTCGATTACATGATAAATCTCATCCAACCCATCACTGTCCAGCAAGCCTACGATGGAATTACTCACCCACGGCGGTGAGCATCATGAAATTGGTGATGGGGGATGGTTGATGATGACGACGGCGACGAATCCCCCTCTCCGGAGCCCCGAACGGACTCCAGATCAGCCCTCCCGAGAGGTTTTAGGGCTTGGCGGCAGCTCCATATCGTAAAACGCGATCATTTCTTCTCCCTGATTTTTTTCTCTCCGAAAGCAAATATATAGAGTTGGAGTTGGCGTCGGAGGGCATCCAGGGGGCCCACGAGGTAGGGGGCACGCCCTAGAGGGGGGGCACCCTCGTGGACAGGGTGTGGGCCCCCTGGTCTTCATCTTTGGTCAGGATTTTTTTTATTTTTTCTACGATGTTCCGTGGAGTTTCAGGTCATTCCGAGAATATATTTTTTCTGCACATAAAACAACATCATGGCAATTCTGCTGAAAACAACGTCAGTCCGGTTTAGTTCCATTCAAATCATACAAGTTAGAGTCCAAAACAAGGGCAAAAGTGTTTGGATAAGTAGATACGACGGAGACGTATCAGGGGAGTATAAACTTTACCATTCTGTTTGGGAACCGCCTATAATGTGTGTAGCATGGAAGATATCACCATCTATTGGTTGTTATGTTGAAAATGAAAGTACACCGCTCAAAATATTATTGACCTCTATTTCAAAACCAAGCTCTGGCACCTCTACAAATCCCTGCTTCCCTCTGCGAAGGGCCTATCTATTTACTTTCATGTTGAGTCATCATCCTCTTATTAAAAAGCACCAGTTGGAGAGCACCGCTGTCATTTGCATTCATTACTGTTAGTTTACGTTGAGTATGACTTGACTGGATCTCTTTTACCATGAATTACAATGTCTAGTCAGTCCTTGATCTTTAAAGGTGCTCTGCATTTATGTTTTGCCGTCTCATAAAGGTCTAGCAAGATACCATCTTGTTATATCATATTATGATTGTTTTGAGAAAATGTTGTCATCCGAGAGTTATTATTATTGCTCGCTAGTTGATTATGCCATTGATATGAGTAAACATGAGACCTATGCATTATTGTGAATATGGTTAGCTCATAATCTTTGCTGAAAACTTGAATGCTGGGTTTACATATTTACAACAACAAGAGCAAACAGAGTTTGTAGAAGTTTTTCTTTATCACTTTCAGTTTATCAACTGAATTGCTTGAGGACAAGCAAAGGTTTAAGCTTGGGGGAGTTGATACGTCTCAGTCGTATCTGCTTTTCCAAACACCTTTTCCCTTATTTTGGACTCTAACTTGCATGATTTGAATGGAACTAACCCGGACTGACGCTGTTTTCAGCAGAATTACCATGGTGTTATTTATGTGCAGAAACAAAAGTTCTCAAAATGACCTGAAACTTCACGGAACATCTTTTCGGAAATAGTAAAAAATCCTTGCAAAAGATGAAGACCAGGGGGCCCACACCCTAGCCCATAGCTTCCGCTAGGACCCCGCTGCCACGGGAGGGTAGGACAAAATATGTCATGCAAGTTCTTTTCCATAAGCACGTATGACTATATTTGGAATACATGCCTACATTACATTGATGAATTGGAGCTAGTTCTGTGTCACCCTAGGTTATGACTGTTACATTGTGAACCGCATCCGGCATAACTCTCCATCACTGATCCATTGCCTACGAGCTTTCCATATATTGTTCTTCGCTTATTTACTTTTCTGTTGCTATTGCTATCATCACTACAAAATACCAAAAACATTACTTCTGCTACCGTTACCACTACTATCATATTACTTTGCTACTAAATACTTTGCTGCAGATATTAAGTTTCCAGGTGTGGTTGAATTGACAACTCAGCTGCTAATACTTGAGAATATTCTTTGGCTCCCCTTGTGTCGAATCAATAAATTTGGGTTGAATACTCTACCCTCGAAAACTGTTGTGACCCCCTATACTTGTGGGTTATCAGGTAGCAGTTTTGGTTTTATAGTGATTGCAACAGTAGCAACGGAAAAGTAAATAAGCGAAGAACAATATATGAAAAGCTCGTAGGCAATGGATCAGTGATGGATAATTATGTCGGATGCGATCAATCAGGCAACAGTTATAACATAGGGTGACACAAAACTAGCTCCAGTTCATCAATGTAATGTAGGCATGTATTCTGTATATAGTCATACATGCTTATGGAAAAGAACTTGCATGACATCTTTTGTCCTACCCTCCCGTGGCAGCGGGGTCCTATTGGAAACTAAGGGATATTAAGGCCTCCTTTTAATAGAGTACCGTACCAAAGCATTGACACTTAGTGAATACATGAACTCCTCAAACTACGGTCATCACCGGTAAATATCCCGATTATTGTCACTTCGGGGTTAACGGATCATAACACATAATAGGTGACTATAGACTTGCAAGATAGGATCAAGAACTCACATATATTCATGAAAACATAATAGGTTCAGATCTGAAACCATGGCACTCGGGCCCTACTGACAAGCATTGTGACGCCCCCGATTCGATCGTACACTAATCATACACGCAAACGTGTACGATCAAGATCAGGGACTCACGGGAAGATATCACAACACAACTCTACAAATAAAATAAGTCATACAAGCATCATATTACAAGCCAGGGGCCTCGAGGGCTCGAATACAAGAGCTCGATCATAGACGAGTCAGCGGAAGCAACAATATCTGAGTACAGACATAAGTTAAACAAGTTTGCCTTAAGAAGGCTAGCACAAACTGGGATACAGATCGAAAGAGGCACAGGCCTCCTGCCTGGGATCCTCCTAACTACTCCTGGTCGTCGTCAGCGGGCATCACGTAGTAGTAGGCACCTCCGGTGTAGTAGGAGTCGTCGTCAAAGGTGGCGTCTGGCTCCTGGGCTCCTACATCTGGTTGCGACAACCAGGTAGAAGGGATAGGGGGAAAAGAGGGAGAAAGCAACCGTGAGTACTCATCCAAAGTACTCGCAAGCAAGGAGCTACACTACATATGTATGCATTGGTATCAACTGGAATAAGGCTATCATATGTGGACTAAACTGCAGAATGCCGGAATAAGGGGGGGGATAGCTAGTCCTTTCGAAGACTACGCTTCTGGCAGCCTCTGTCTTGCAGCATGTAGAAGCGAGTAGACTGAAGTCCTCCAAGTAGCATCGCATAGCATAATCCTAACCGATGATCCTCCCCTCGTCGCCCTGTGAGAGAGCGATCACCGGTTGTATCTGGCACTTGGAAGGGTGTGTTTTATTAAGTATCCGGTTCTAGTTGTCATAAGGTCAAGGTACAACTCCAAGTCGTCCTGTTACCGAAGATCACGGCTATTCGAATAGATTAACTTCCCTACAGGGGTGCACCACATAACCCAACACGCTCGATCCCATTTGGCCGGACACACTTTCCTGGGTCATGCCCGGCCTCGGAAGATCAACACGTCGCAGCCCTACCTAGGCACAACAGAGAGGCCAGCACGCCGGTCTAAACCTAAGCGCACAGGGGTCTGGGCCCATCGCCCATAGCACACCTGCACGTTGCGTATGCGGCCGAAGAGCAGACCTAGCAACCTCCATTACAAAGGAAGTCACATTACGCGGTCCAACCCGGCGCGCGCCGCTCAATCGCTGGCGTCACGAAGTGCTTCAGCTGATACCACGACGTCGAGTGCCCATAACTGTCCCCGCGTAGATGGTTAGTGCGTATAGGCCAGTAGCCAGACTCAGATCAAATACCAAGATCTCGTTAAACGTGTTAAGTATCCGCGAACATCGACCAGGGCCAGGCCCACCTCTCTCCTAGGTGGTCTCAACCTGCCCTGTCGCTCCGCCTCAAAGTAACAGTCGGGGGCCGTCGGGAACCCAGGCCCACCTCTACCGGGATGGAGCCACCTGCCCCTTCAGCCCCCATCTCCGAACAGTATCACAGGTAATGTAACTGTGTAAAGTATATCGTATATGCCCGTGATCACCTCCCGAAGTGATCACGGCCCAGTAGAATAGCATGGCAGACGGACAAGAGTGTAGGGCCACTGATGGAACACTAGCATCCTATACTAAGCAGTAGGATAGCAGGTAATGGTAATAATAGTAGTAGCAATGACAGGCTATGCATCAGGATAGGAATAACGGAAAGCAGTAACATGCTACACTACTCTAATGCAAGCATTATAGAGAAGAGTAGGCGATATGTGGTGATCAAAGGGGGGGCTTGCCTGGTTGCTCTGGCAAGAGAGAGGGGTCGTCAACACCGTAGTCGTACTGGGTAGCAGCGGCGTCGGTCTCGGTGTCTAGCGAGAGAAGAGGGGGAAGAAACAATAAATATAATGCAAGCATATGCATAGTGATGCATGACATGACAAGTAACGGCGTTAGAGGTGCCCTAACGCGGTAGTAGGTGATACTGGTGAAGGGGGATGACATCCGGGAAAGTATCCCCGGTGTTTCGCGTTTTCGGACAGACGAACCGGAGGGGGAAAGTTGCGTGTTTGCTATGCCAGGGATGCGTGGTGGATGAACGGGCTGCGTATACGAATTCGTCTCGTCGTTCTGAGCAACTTTCATGTACAAAGTATTTTCATCCGAGTTACGGATTAAAAGATATGATTTTCTAAAGATTTAAATCATTTTTTGATATTTAATAAATTATTTAATTTAATTCAAAAATGGACATATGACATCAGCATGATGTCATGCTGACGTCAGCAGTCAACAGGGGTTGACTGGTCAACCTGACGTGTGGGGCCGGTCAGTACCTAGTCAGCGGTACAGTCAGCGTTGACTGGGTCAAAGTTGACCAGTCAACAGGGCCAATGGGGCCCATCTGTCAGTGTCACATATTTTAAAAAGGGGGGGTTTAAATTAAGCTAACTAGGGGTGGGGCCCCACTGTCATAGACTATGTTAAGTTAATTAGGGTTAGGTTAAACTAATTATTGCTTAGTTAGACTAACAGGTTAATTAGATTAATTAAGTAGGATTAATTTAACTTAATTAATTCCTTAATTAATTTTTAATTAATTAATTAATTATTTATCTCTTTTTTTAATCTCTTTTTTTAACGTTCTCTGGGCGGGGCCCATGTGTCATAGGCCCAGGGGGGCTTAACGGGCGCACGGGTAAACGGGTGCCGGGCACGTGCGCTGCCCAGACCGCACGAGCACACGCCCAGGGCCGCGGCAACGGCCACTGCAGGGTCGGGCACGCGCCGGCCGGCGAGCAAGGGTTCGCGGGCAAGGAGCAACAACACCGGGGGAAAACGGGGCGTGAGCGGGTGGCCGAGTACGGCAGAGCAACGTGGTAGGGGACGGGCAGCACGGCGGGACGAAGGCGGTGGCCGGAGCGAGTAACCGCAGGGGAGCCGGGGCGGGCTCGCCGACGCGAGGCGCGCCTGGCTGCAGGCAGCAGAGCACGCGAGGGGGAGGAGCGTGGTGCAAGGGGAACCGGAGCGGGGCGAGGCGCGCGGTACGGGGCGCCAGCAGGGTGCCGGACCAGGCACGGCACGCGGTGACCGTGCGGGACAGAGGGAGTGCGAGGAGATGGAGAAGCTCACAAGGGCTGTAGGGTTCGGGGGCAGCGGTGCTCAGGGAGGGAGACGAGGAGGCAACGCGAAGTTCAGCGACGGCGGTGGTGGCGCTCGACGATGGCGTAGTGGCGCTCGGCGATGGCGTCGGTGAAGGGAGGGCGTCGGGCTCGTTGCCCCTTCCCGATCCATATTGGGTTGGGGAACAGGTGCGAGAGGGGAGGCGAGGCGAGGCGACGACGGGGCTTGACGTCGGCGACGGGGAGGGCGGCGGGCAGCGGCGCAGCGATGGGGTCGACCCCGATCCAGATCGGATCGAGGGGAGGAAAGCGTAGTGGGGGAGTGGGGGTTACGGGTTAGGGTTTCTGGATAGGGGGGGGGGTTAGTAGGCGCGGCTGGGCCGGCCGAAGTGGCCAACTGGGCCGGCAGGTTGGGTCGGTTGGCCCCTTGGGGGGGTTCTTCTATCTTTTTTTTGTTCTTTGTTAGTTTTGTTTTCTTTTGTAGCCTAATTATCCGGGCGTCACAAGCATTAAGCATAACAAAGTCATAGCAACATCAATCTCAGAACATAGTGGATACTAGGGATCAAACCCTAACAAAACTAACTCGATTACATGATAAATCTCATCCAACACATCACCGTCCAGCAAGCCTACGATGGAATTACTCACGCATGATGGTGAGCATCATGAAATTGGTGATAGAGGAAGGTTGATGATGAGGATGGCGACAGATTCCCCTCTCCGGAGCCGCGAACGGACTCCAGATCAACCCTCCTGAGAGAGATTAGGGCTTGGCGGCAGCTCCATATCGTAAAACGCGATGAATCCTTCTCTCTGATTTTTTCTCCCCGAACACAAATATATGGAGTTGGAGTTGAGGTCGATGGAGAGTTAGGGGGCCCACGAGGCAGGGGCGCGCCCGGGGAGGGGGTAGGCGTGCCCCCCACCCTCGTGGACAAGGTGTGGGCCCCTGACGTTGATTATTCCGCTAGTATTTTTTTATATATTCCAAAAATAATCTCTATTGATTTTCAGGTCATTCCGAGAACTTTTATTTCTGCACAAAAATAACACCATGGCAATTCTGCTGAAAACAACGTCAGTACGGGTTAGTTCTATTCAAATCATGCAAGTTAGGGTCCAAAACAAGGGCAGAAGTGTTTGGAAAAGTAGATACGATGGAGACGTATCAACTCTCAAAATAATATAAGTGAAGCATGAGAGATCAATAATTTCATAAAATAAAACCACCACCGTGCTCTAAAAAGATATAAGTGAAGCACTAGAGCAAAATTATCTAGCTCAAAAGATATAAGTGAAGCACATAGAGTATTCTAATAAATTACGATTCATGCGTGTCTCTCCCAATAGGTGTGTACAGCAAGGATGATTCTGGTAAACTAAAAAGCAAAGACTCAAATCGTACAAGACACTCCAAGCAAAACACATATCATGTGGTGAATAAAAATATAGCCTCAAGTAAAGTTACCGATAGATGAAGACGAAAGAGGGGATGCCTTCCGCGGCATCCCCAAGCTTAGGCTTTTGGTTGTCCTTGAATTTTACCTTGGGGTGCCTTGGGCATCCCCAAGCTTAGGCTCTTGCCACTCCTTATTCCAAAATACATCAAATCTTTACCCAAAAACTTGAAAACTTCACAACACAAAACTTCAACAGAAAATCTCATGAGCTCTGTTAGTATAAGAAAATAAACCACCACTTTAAGGTACTATAATGAACTCATTCTTTATTTATATTGGTGTTAAACCTATTGTATTCCAACTTCTCTATGGTTCATACCCCCCGATGCTACTCATAGATTCATCAAAATAAGCAAACAACACACAAAAAACAGAATCTGTCAAAAACAAAATAGTCTAAAGCAATCTGGAGATTTCGAATACTTCTGTAACTCTAAAAATTCTGAAAAATTAGGACGACTAGGATAAAAAGTATATTGATCTACTGCAGTTGGAATTGGTATTTTATCGCTCTCTGGTAAAAATGATAATTATATTCGTGAGCGCATACTTTCTGTTTTTATCAGCAAGATCAAACAACAATCACCCAAGAAGATCCTAAAGGCTTTACTTGGCGCAAACACTAATTAAAACATAAAAAACACAATCATAAAAGAATCTAGATGAATTATTTATTACTAAACAGGAGCAAAAAGCAAAGAACAAAAATAACATTGGGTTGCCTCCCAACAGGAGCTATCGTTTAACGCCCCTAGCTAGGCATAAAAACAAGAATAGATCTAGGTATTGCCATCTTTGGTATGCAATCCATAAGTGGCTCTCATAATAGATTCATAAGGCAATTTAATTTTCTTCCTAGGAAAGTGTTCCATGCCTTTCCTTAACGGAAATTGGAATCTAATATTTCCTTCTTTCATGTCAATAATTGCACCAATCGTTCTAAGGAAAGGTCTACCAAGAATAATAGGACATGTAGGATTGCAATCTATATCAAGAACAATGAAATCTATGGGCACATAATTCCTATTTGCAACAATAAAAACATCATTAATCCTTCCCATAGGTTTCTTTAAGATTCAAACAATGAATTCTCTTGAAACTCAACAACCTATGTTCTCAGTCACCAAGCAATTGCAATTCAATTTATTCAACAGAGTTTAAGTAAGAGCTCCACATACTCAACCATCATATAGTCTTCTTTGATTGCTAACACTCTCCGCATACACATGAGCAAAACGTTTCAACCAGACACATAGAAAGATAGGGGCTTATTGTTTTCCCTCCCAATGTATTCACCTCAAGGGTGATGTCAGCAATAATAACTCATGCTACCCATATCCAACTAGATATATGTGCCTAGATCTTTCCTCACCACATGATGCTTGCCAAAGGAGAAAAATAAAAAGGAATAGAGAAAAAACTTTGACTCTTTGCATAAAAGTAAATATTGAAAATTAAAAGATAGGCCCTTCGCAGAGGGAACCAGAGGTTGCCATGCGCTTATTAGTTTGTATGCTCAACCCCTTAGTGCAAAAGAACGTCACGTTATATTGCCCCATATGATAGCAACCTTTATTATGCAGTCTGTTGCTTTTATTCTTTGTCATCACAAGTTCGTACAACGCTCAATTTTCTCTTACACTAAATAATCTAACACTTTTAGAAGCAATTTTTATTGCCTTATTGCACCGATGACAACTTACTTGAAGGATCTTATTCAATCCCTAGGTAGGTATGGTGGACTCTTCAAAATAAGATTTGGGTTTAAGGGTTTTTGGATTCACAAGTAGTATCTCTACTTGGTGTGGATTTTTTGGCTAGCAAAGATGGGGGGCAAGCACCACATGTTGAAGGATCTATGACAATATGACTTCTATGTGAATATGAACAAACATAAACCATTACGTTGTCTTCCTTGTCCAGCGTCAACAATTTTGGCATATAATATTTTGATGGGGGCTCACAATCACAAAAGATTTCCAGGATAATATATTTGCATGTGAAAGTTCTCTTCTTCTACTAATTATTCATGAATTGCTTGTATGACCAATATTGTGATTGTCAAGCTTCAAAAGATTTCACTTTCTAAACCCAATGTGAAGCTACTACTAGGCATGATATGAACATATAATTTCAACTTCATGATATTAAATTCATTCAACAATTTACACATAGGGTATAAGTGAAGCGCAAGAGTAAATGGCAAGCTACTCCAAAAAGATATAAGTGAAGATCAAGTGAGTAGTTATGTAAATGGGTAGCTATTTGAGGACTCTATCTTATTTAAAACTTTCAGAGCTAAGAATTTTATTAAAATAGCAAGCTAAAACAAAATAAAATGACATTCCAAGAATAGCACACATCATATGAAGAAGCAAAAACTTAGGCTCAACCGATACTAACCGATAACTGTTGAAGAAAAAAGGTGGGATGCCTACCGGGGAATCCCCAAGCTTAGATGCTTGAGAATTCTTGAAATATTATCTTGGGGTGCCTTGGACATCCCCAAGCTTGAGCTTTTGTGTCTCCTTAATTCCTCTCATATCACGGTTTTCCTAAATCTCAAAAGCTGCATCCACACAAAACTCAACAAGAACTCGTGAGATAAGTTAGTATAAACCAATGCAAAAACCTTATCATTCTCTACTATAGCAAATCACTAAAATTATTATTCAACATTGCACACTAAACGCCTCTGCATATTTAATATTCCTATCCTCAAATAGAATCATTAAACAAGTAAACATATGCAAATAATGCAAACATAACAGCAATCTGCCAAAACAGTACAACCTGTAAAGAATGCAAGAGTATCAATACTTATTCAAATCCAAACATTATTAAACTTTACCACACTATATAAAATTTATCAAAGCTTAGTTTGCAAAAAGTTTCAACATTTTATCACATTCTTACTTTTCTAGGGAATTTTTGCAACAATGATAAACTTCCTGTTTTGAAACAACAACTCATATACTTGCAAGATAAGCATGTCAAAGGCTATACTTGACATGTTCATTGAAATAAAAGATGCAAAACATTATTCTAAATAACAACAAGAAAATCCTAACAAAATATATTTATGCTACAAGTAAAACACATATCATGTGACAAATGAAAACATAGCTCCAAGTGAGGTTACCGATAATGTTGGAGACGAAAGCGGGGATGCCTTCCAGGGCATCCCAAAGCTTAGTTGCTTGGATCTTCCTTGAATATTACCTTGGGATGCCTTGGGCATCCCCAAACTTAGGGTCTTGTCACTCCTTATTCTCCTCATATCAACATCTCACCCAAAACTTGAAAATTTCAATCACACAAAACTTAACGGAACTTCGTGAGACAGGTTAGTATGATAAAGAGCAAACCATTTCACTTTGGTATTGTCAAAGACAAGATTCATAATTGTTTCCACACAATGCCTACTGTAGCACATCATTTCCACAATTTATATTGAGCAAAATAAGCCATAGAAACTAGAAAACAAGCAAACTATGCATTGAAAACAGAATTTGTCAAAAACAGAACAGTCTGTAATGATATGGATAACTACCATATTTCTTCTACTCCAAAAATTAGGACCACGTGAGCAATTTGTATATTCAAATTCTACAAAAATAATCAACTAAAAATCACTCTTTTGTTAAAAATGAGAATTATTTTCGTGAGCGCAAAAGTTTCTGTTTTTCAGCAAGATCAAATCAACCATCACCCAACATGATCCCAAAGGCTTTACTTGACACTTTATTGAAACAAATGCAATAAAACATGAGCAATACAGTAGCATAATCATGTGAACACACAAAAACAGTAGGTAAAAGTGTTGGGTTGTCTCCCAACAAGCGCTTTTCTTTTATGCCTTTTTAGCTAGGTGTCGGTGTCAAAACCGGCAGATCTCGGGTAGGGGGTCCCGAACTGTGTGTCTAGGCTGGATGGTAACAGGAGGCAAGGGACACGAAGTTTTACCCAGGTTCGGGCCCTCTTGATGGAGGTAAAACCCTATGTCCTGCTTGATTAATATTGATGATATGGGTAGTACAAGAGTAGATTTACCACGAGATCGGAGAGGCTAAACCCTAGAAGCTAGCCTATGGTATGATTGTTGTTCTGTATGTTCTATCGGCTAGCCTGGCCCTGGTTTATAAAATGCACTAGAGGCCTAGGTTAACAAGACTCCTAGCCGAATACGCCAGTGGGGAGAAGTCCTTGTCTTGATCGCCAAGTCTTTGTGGAATCTTCCTTGTATGCGGCAACTGTCCGAACTGGCCCATGAGTATACGGCCATGGGGGGCCTCGGCCCAATCTAATAGATCGGGAGACGACGTGGTGAGTACCCCCTAGTCCAGGACACCGTCAGTAGCCCCCTGAACCCGTCTTCAAGTTAGGTACGCTCCTCAATTCTTCCGAACTGTTCTTCATCTTCGGTCGTCGGTCTTGAAAACTGGTTCAACAAATCTTCTTTATCTTCGATCTTGAGGATCGCCAAAATGCACTCGACGAGTTTACACGTCGGGTATCCGAGGAGCCCCTTTAAGTTTCCGGCCTTTACCAATGCCTTGTTATTTTTATGCCACACCTCGGGTTTGAAGTTGTTCCCGGGCGGCAGCATCCTCTTGCGTCTGAGCTCCAACGCCGGACTGTATTCGAGGTATATTTTGCAACCGAGCACCAACGCCGGACCGCTTCCCAGCTCTAACGCCGGAATGTATCCGAGCTCCAACGCCGGACTATGTATCCGAGCTCCAACGCTGGACTGTATATCAGAGCTCCAACGCCGGACTGTATCCGAGCTCCAACGCCGGACTATATCCGAGGTGTCGTAAATCACCTTGGTTCAAAGAAGTTTGAAGGAGTTTAGCCGAGCTTAATGCCGGAAATGCCCTCTATGGAGCCAGCCACTAGCGCCCGAGCTTTATGCCGGGCTGCTTCCGTGGTGGTGCACCACCCCGAATGTGGGCCGATTTTTGTGAATATTTTTATTGGTGCAATTTATTCTCTGCCAAGATATATAGCCAGTAGCCCTCAAGGTGTGTATCGGTCTAAAACCCGAGATGCACCTAAAGGATGATGTAAGACCGCTGATCCCAGTAGCCGCTGAGATTCAGGTTGATTTGCAAAATCGGCCTGAGGATCAAGTCCAAGCTTGGCAGAATACTTCGGGACACTAAAAGCGGCATGCTCAGTCCTCGAGACTCAGGTTGGGTGCGGCTGACCAACCTGAGGATCAAAATCTCCTCGGAAACTATATTGCACATAAAATTTTCTGCATTGGACAAGTAATGCAGTAGCCCCCGAGACACTGGTCGGGTGGTAACACCAGATCAGGGGATCAATGTGCCCCTATAATATTTGTAAATAATAAGCCCGAAGCCCAGTAGCCCCCGAGCCTTAATGCGGGCACGGGTGGCCGAATTAAGGATCAATATCCATAGTAAAATCACAAATTATGTGTAATGACTCTATGTATCCAAGCACTTTACGTCATTAATGCTCGGATCCGCATTGTACAAAACTTTGTTGACCGACCATCGGCTTCCACCTCCTCGGCTAGTAGCCGAGGAGTGTTTGTCCTACTTTATAAAGGCTTTATGAGGGTAAAGATTTACAACAAACAAGGCAATCTGGCCATATAGTTTTATAAACAAAGGTATGCAGAGAGTTATATTACTGTTTAACAGAAGAAATGTCTTCCAAAGAAAATAGTCCCGCTATCGGTTCCTTTCTTTGGGTTGTCATGCTAAGCATGATCATTAAACCTCAGCTCTAATGTAAGAGCAAAATATTGAGGATTTAGTTTGGGAGGCCAGTTAATAGCCCCCGGTAGTGTTCGGCGACAGTCGGGGTCAAGCCATAAACACTTTGGCCAATGTTATGAACGGCCCATTATTTAACATAGTTATTGGATCGCTGACCAGTTTACGCTTATTGTGAAAGTCAGTTTTCGGCTTTCTCCACTGAGGTGCTTAACCATGTGAGTTGGAAGCACAATCGCAGTGGTTCTCCCTTTGCACGCCTAGCCGAACAAAACGGAACGTAGGAAGCAAGTGTAGGAGCCGGGCAACCGAACTATTGACCGAAGACACAATTCAAAACCGATGCATATATAGCAATATCTGAGAATGTTTTTGCCGAATCCCTAAAGGTGTCCAGTGTTGCACTGCGAGACTAATGCTGGAAAAGCACAAATAGTTTAGAAGTGCCAAAAAGCTTGGAAAACCAAGAAACGTCAGTCAAAACATGACGTCCGAACAATATCAAGTGTTCGGTGCCAATCCGAAAGTTGGTCTTAGAAAAAAGAAGTGCTTCTGTCGTGCTTTAACATGATACATCCTATCTCAAGACTTCGAGCGGGTCAGCCTACGGCTTCAACCTCCTATCCCGAGGGCGGAGTACTTCTCATCAGGCCAGTTTAGCAAACTAAACTCTAGCGGTTTTGAGAGAGAAATTAGGCTCCCCGGCTAGTGACCGCACACTCGTGTCGAAAAAAGGAGTGATAAATAATAATAATAAAACTTTGCAACGACTAAGAAGAAGAACACTTATTATAAAACGGCTCAAATAAACTTAAGAGCCCCCAAGTGACTTGGGTAGAAGAATGATTGCATGTACCGAAGTACTTATATCATATCTATGTTCAACCGAACTTTAAATGCGTCTTAACCAACCGTCAGCTTCTCCCTCTTCGGTCAAGGACCGAAAAGTGTTATGTACTCCATCGGTCGAGAATATCGACGGTGTTTCCAATAACCAGGCAATCAGGCCATAAGGCTGTAACAGACAAAGCGCGCTCAGGGAACTTATGCTATATTACCGTGAAGTGTAAGAAGCATCCTCGAAGAAAATAGTACCCCCACCGATACCTTTCTTCGGTGCTCATTGTTATTATGAGACTTGTGCAATAGATTTTTTGTACTCATGAGTTCCGTTGTGTGCCGACCATCATTGAAAACTATAAGAGCGCTACCTTTCGGCTTCACCCAGTCTGAGGTCCGGCTCGGGCGACCCGATCGTGACAATCGCAGAGGTGCTCCCTTTACTCCCTAGCCGAACAATCGGGAACGTAGGGGTAAACACAGGAGCGAGGCAACCCAGCTTGCAAATCGCTTAAGTCAATATGGTGCATATTGTGGCGTAATACACGAACAAGGAACGAAGCCGTACAAGTATAATCATATGCAAGTGGAAAAGCTTCATGAAGGAAGCCCCCAAATGAATTGGGTATTTGAATTTATGCTTCACAAACAAAGTTTGGACAAGGAAATTTTTTACAAGAAACTTTTTTGCAAAAAGTATAATGCTTGGTCGAACCGAACACAAGTTAGAAATTAAAGCTTTGAGCATGAAAGCGACTTAGCTGGTTAATGTGTTCGGTATTGATGACGCGGTCCGAGCTTGATGCGGGGCAAGGTTCCATCCCCCAAGCTGGTCCCCGAGGTGGCGGAGCGAAGAGCTCGACACGCCGAAGTGGTGACATAGCACGGTCAATGCAGACCGGCAGAGTGACGCCGAAGTCCCCGGATCATTTTCCTGTGCACAAAAAATAGTGCAAACCGGAGATAATAGTAATAATGATAATTAAAAAAATGTTGCATAATAAATAATTTATGCAAAGTGAGGAATAGAAGAAATATGGCCCGGCGCCGAAGTCAATGTCGATGCAGGGCGTCGGCGTGATGTAGTAAAGGCGTGGCAAAGCCTGAATTCACAGGTCGGTCCGAGCTCCGGATGCGGCGTTCGCCGGACTATGTACGGAAACTGATCGAACCACCAGGTGACCGTCATTAATGCGGTCACCATTTGATAGACCTGTGTACATATCATGGACAAATCAGAGTAATCATTCCTTGGGAAAAATGAACCCAAACAAGCAAAAAATACTGGGATTAATAGCACCTGGTTTATTTGTTGTAGCAATCCGAAGGAAGGTGATTCCCAAAATTGGGACTCGCTCCGCACACCCATTACCTGATTGGCGATAAAACGACGGCATGGCAATGCTGGTAAAGGTTGACTCGCCGAGGCAAAGCCCTCGGCCCAGCTAACGTGACGGAGCTGGTCGGCTAGTGACGCCGAAGTGTCCGGAGTAGGTTGATGAAGAGATGGCGAAGCCCCCGGTCCAGCCGAGATGTCGAAGCCTCGACGTCAGCCGATGAGTCGAAGTAGGTCGGCGTGATGGACACCAGCTTGAAGAAGCAATAGTGCGGCCCTGTTGATGCAGGTCGTGACGTGGTCGATGCCGGCTTGATGAAGCGACCGTGCGGCGATGCCAGTATGCCCGCTCCGTGTAATCCGTGGGGCGGCGATGTTGATGATGATTTATCCTTCGTGATGCCGGACTCTTGTTCGGCTTGCCGAGATGATGATCTGAAGAAGTTGAGCTCGGCTAAAGTGACGGCGTGTCTAGCACAGGTCGGCAGCCGTGGAGTAATATTGCCGGACTGGTTTAACACCAGCATGATGTTGAAGATCATGTTCAAAAGATCCTAAAGTTAGTGGGATGTGTTCGGAAAAAAAACACAATACCCCATACAAAACTTCCTTCAAAAGGGATGCCCGAAATCCCGTTCATAAAAGAGATGAACTCGGGTCGGATTCGTTTTCGCGCAGAAAACAGATCCGAAAAGTGATGCACTAATCGGAAGGTTTCCGGAGTTTTGACGGTCGGATCGAGCTGAAATTTTGAGAGGTGGTAGATATAGGAATTCCGTAGCCGATCAACGGTTGGATCTTCCAAAGGACGTCCGAGCTAGAATCTGGACACCACGCCCTAAACTCATCCAAATTCCCATCCAGATTTGACAGGGCTCCGGTATATCGTGGATTGCCAGAGATTCCTCCATCGGAACTCGACGAAATTTTCCAGGGTTGTTATAGACTCAATTCCGCACAATTCCACAAAAGCGATCGTCAAAGCGATACCCGAGGAGGAGGTGGCGGCAGATACGAGTTCGCTGTCCAAAAAAATAGCACAGTCGCTTGAGGGCAATGTTGATGTTGAGCCCCCGAGCTCCATAGATGATTCTTCCGTGATCTTGATAGAGATCGAAGTTGATGTTTGATGAAGGCCCTCGTCCGAACATGGTGATCCGAACACGGGGCACAATTCTTGGTCAAACCAAGGTTACCAGTCGAACTGGTGACGAAGACGCCGAAGTCGCAGTTGATCTGCAGGCGAGCTATCGATCCTTTTGTCGATCACACAGCAGAACTCTCAATGAAAGCATCAATGTTGGTGTCAAAACCGGTGGATCTCGGGTAGGGGGTCCCGAACTGTGCGTCTAGGCTGGATGGTAACAGGAGGCAAGGGACACGAAGTTTTACCCAGGTTCGGGCCCTCTTGATGGAGGTAAAACCCTATGTCCTGCTTGATTAATATTGATAATATGGGTAGTACAAGAGTAGATCTACCACGAGATCGGAGAGGCTAAACCCTAGAAGCTAGTCTATGGTATGATTGTTGTTCTGTATGTTCTATCGACTAGCCTGGCCCTGGTTTATATAATGTACCAGAGGCCTAGGTTAACAAGAGTCCTAGCCGAATACGCCGGTGGGGAGAAGTCCTTGTGTTGATCGCCAAGTCTTTGTGGAATCTTCCTTGTATGCGGCAGCTGTCCGAACTGGCCCATGAGTATACGGCCATGGGGGGCCTCGGCCCAATCTAATAGATCGGGAGACGACGTGGTGAGTACCCCCTAGTCCAGGACACCGTCACTAGGCATGATGATTTCAATGATGCTCGCATAAAAGTAAAGAATTGAAACATAAAGAGAGCATCATGAAGCATATGACTAGCACATTTAAGCCTAACCCACTTCTTATGCATAGGGATTTTGTGAGAAAACAACTTATGGAAACAAGAATCAACTAGCATAGGAAGGCAAAACAAGCATAACTTCAAGATTTTCCACACATAGAGAGGAAACTTGATATTATATTGCAATATGTAAAAGCATTTGTTCCTCTCTCATAATAATTTTCAGTAGCATCATGAATGAATTCAACAATATAACTATCACATAAAGCATTCTTTTCATGATTCACAAGCATAGAAATTTTATTACTCTCCGCATAAGCAAATTTATTCTCATTAATAGTTGTGGGAGCAAACTCAACAAAGTAACTATCATGGGATTGAAAATTAAAATCATGATGAAAAGTTTCATGGTTATAATTATTCTTTATAGCATACATGTCGTCACCATAATCATCATAGATAGCAACTTTGTTCTCATCATCAATTGAAACCTCTTCCAAAATAGTGGATTCGTCACTAAATAAAGTCATGACCTCTCCAAATCCACTTTCATATTTATTGCAATAAGATTCAAAACCCTCCAAAATAGTGGGATCATTAGTACCTATAGTTGACGCTCTTCCAAACCCACTTTCATCAATATAATCATCATAAATAGGAGGCATGCAATCATCATAATAAATTTTCTCGTCAAAACTTGGGGGACTAAAAATATCATCTTTATCAAATATAGCGTCCCCAAGCTTATGGCTTTGCATATCATTAGCGTCATGGATATTCAAAGAATTCATACTAACAACATTGCAATCATGCTCATCATTCAAATATTTTGTGCCAAACATTTTATTAACTTCTTCTTCTAAAAATTGAGCATAATTTTCCGAACCATCATTTTCAAGAAAGATATTATAAAGATGATCAATAATATGATGCAACCTCAATTCCATTTTTTATAGTTTTCTTTTATAAACCAAACTAGTGATAAAATAAGAAACTAAAAGATTCAATTGCAAGATCTAAATATATACCTTCAAGTACTCACCTCCCAAGCAACGGTGCCAGAAAAGAGCTTGATGTCTACTACGCAACTTTATTCTTGTAGACTCGTGTTGGGCCTCCAAGCGCAGAGTTTTGTAGGACAGTAGCAATTTTCCCTCAAGTGGATGACCTAAGGTTTATCAATTCGTGGGAGGCGTAGGATGAAGATGGTCTCTCTCAAACAACCCTGCAACCAAATACAAGAAATCTCTTGCGTCCCCAACACACCTAATACAATGTCAAATTGTATAGGTGCACTAGTTCGGCGAAGAGATGGTGATAAAAGTGTAATATTGATGGTAGAAATATATTTTTGTAATCTGAATAAATAAAAAAGCAAGGTAGCAAATAGTAAACGGGCACACAAACGGTATTGCAATGCTTGAAAATGAGGCCTAGGGTCCGTACTTTCGCTAGTGCAACCTCTCAACAATGCTAATATAATTGGATCATATAACCATCCCTCAAAGTGCGATGAAGAATCACTCCAAAGTTCCTATCTAGCAGATAACATAAGAATAAATTGTTTGTAGGGTACGAAACCACCTCAAAGCTATTCTTTCTATTCGATCTATTCAAGAGTTTGTACTAAATTAACACAAAGCCATTCTTTCCATTCGATCTATCCTAGAGTTCGTACTAAAATAACACCAAAGCAAATTCATATTCATAATACTCAATCCAACACAAAGAACTTCAAAGAGTGCCTCAAGATTTCTACCGGAGAAACAAAATACGAGAACATGCATCAACCACTATGCATAGATTACCCCAATGTCACCGCGGGAATCCACGAGTTGAATGCCAAAACACATATTAAGTGAATCAATATGATACCCCATTGTCACCACGAGTATTCATATGCAAGACATCTATCAAGTGCTCTCAAATCCATAAAAGTATTCAATCTGATAACAATGAAATCTCAAAGGGAAAAACTCAATTCATCACAACAAGATAGAGAGGGGAAAACACCATATGATCCAACTATATTAACAAAGCCCGCGATACATCAAGATTGTGATATCTCAAGAACACGAGAGAGAGAGAGATTAAACACATAGCTACTGGTACAAACCCTCAGCCCCGATGGTGGACTACTCCCTCCTCATCGTGGTGGCCGCCGGGATGATGAAGATGGCCACCGGAGATGATTCCCCCCTCCGGTAGGGTGCCAGAACAGGGTCTAGATTGGTTTTCGGTGGCTACAGAGGCCCGCGGTAGCAGAAATTCTGATCTAGGTTAACCTCGAGGGTTTTTGGAATATTTATGAATTTATAGGGTAAAGAGGGGGTGTGGGAGGCCACCGAGGTGGGCACAACCCACCTAGGTGCGCCTGGGCCCCCCAGGGGCGCCCTGGTGAGTTGTGCCTGATACGTCTCCAATGTATCTATAATTTTTGATTGCTCCATGCTATATTATCTACTGTTTTGAATGTTTATGGGCTTTATTATACACTTTTATATCATTTTTGGGACTAACCTATTAACCCAGAGCCCAGTGCCAGTTTCTGTTTTTACCCTGTTTTAGGGTTTCGAAGAAAAGGAAAATCAAACAGAGTCCAATTGACCTGAAACTTCACGGAACTCATTTTTGGAAGGAAAGAAGCCCAGAAGACTTGGAGTGAACGTCGAGGGATCTGCGAGGAGGTCACAAAGCAGGGGGCGCGCCCACCCCCCTAGGCGCGCCCTCCACCCTCGTGAGCCCCTCGTGGCCCCCCGATGTACTTTTTCTACCTATATATCTCCATATACCCTAAAAACATCCGTGAGCACAATAGATCGGGAGTTCCGCCGCCAGAAGCCTCCGTAGCCACCGAAAACCAATCTACACCCGTTCCGGCACCCTGCCGGAGGGGGGAATCCTTCTCCGGTGGCCATCTTCATCATCCCGGTGCTCTCCATGACAAGGAGGGAGTAGTTCTCCCTCGGGGCTGAGGGTATGTACCAGTAGCTATGTGTTTGATCTCTCTCTCTCTCTCTCATGTTCTTAAGGTGATACGATCTTGATGTATCGCGAGCTTTGCTATTATAGTTGGATCCTATGATGTTTTCTCCCCCCTCTACTCTCTTGTAATGGATTGAGTTTCCCCTTTGAAGTTATCTTATCGGATTGAGTCTTTAAAGATTTGAGAACACTTGATGTATGTCTTGCCGTGTGTATCTATGGTGACAATGGGATATCACGTGATTCACTTGATGTATGTTTTGGTGATCAACTTGCGGGTTCCGCCCCTGAACCTATGCATAGGGGCTGACACACGTTTTCGTCGTGATTCTCCGGTAGAAACTTTGGGGCACTCTTTTAGGTTCTATGTGTTGGTTGAATAGATGAATCTGAGATTGTGTGATGCATATCGTATAATCATACCCACGGATACATGAGGTGACATTGGAGTATCTAGGTGACATTAGGGTTTTGGTTGATTAGTGTCTTAAGGTGTTATTCTAGTATGAACTCTAGGGCTGTTTGTGACACTTATATGAATAGCCCAACGGATTGATTGGAAAGAATAACTTTGAGGTGGTTTCGTACCCGACCATAATCTCTTCATTCATTCACCACTATTAGTGGCTTTGGAGTGACTCTTTGTTGCATGTTGAGGGATAGTTATGTGATCCAATTATGTTATTATTGTTGAGGGAACTTGCACTAGCGAAAGGATGAACCCTAGGCCTTGTTTCAACACATTGCAATACCGTTTACGCTCACTTTTATCATTAGTTACCTTGCTGTTTTTATATTTTCAGATTACAAAAACCGTTATCTACCATCCATATTGCACTTGTATCACCATCTCTTCGCCGAACTAGTGCACCTATACAATTTACCATTGTATTGGGTGTGTTGGGGACACAAGAGACTCTTTGTTATTTGGTTGCAGGGTTGCTTGAGAGAGACCATCTTCATCCTACGCCTCCTACGGATTGATAAACCTTAGGTCATCCACTTGAGGGAAATTTTCTACTGTCCTACAAACCTCTGCACTTGGAGGCCCAACAACGTCTACAATAAGAAGGTTGTGTAGTAGACATCAAGCTCTTTTCTAGTGCCATTGCCGGGGAGGTGAGTGCTTGAAGGTATATCTTTAGATCTTGCAATTGAGTCTTTTAGTTTCTTGTTTCATCTCTAGTTTAGTTTATAAAAGAAAACTATAAAAAATGGAATTGAGTTTGTCTCATACGCTTCACCTTTTTAATATCTTTCTTGAGTATGATGGAAAGGATAATTGTGCTCAAGTGCTAGAAGAAGAAATCTATAAAATGATTGGCACTAAATCTTTGAATGATGAGCATGATTGCAATGTTGTTAGTATGAATTCCTTGAATATCCATGATGCTAATGATATGCAAAGCCACAAGCTCGGGGAAGCTATGTTTGATGAAGATGATATTTTTTGTCCCCCAAGTTTTGATGAACAAATTTATTATGATGAAAGCATACCTTCTATCTATGATGATTATTGTGATGACACGTATGCTTTAAAGAATAATGATAACCATGAAACTTGTCATCTTGATCTTAATTTTCAATCACATGATAGTTATTTTGTTGAGTTTGCTCCCATTATTATTCATGAGAAGAAATTTGCCTATGTGGAGAGTAGTAAATTTTCTATGCTTGTAGATCATGAAAAGAATGCTTTAGGTGCTAGTTATATTGTTGAATTCATTCATTATGCTACTGAAAATTATTATGAGGGAGGAACATATGCTTGTAGGAATTGCAATAATATCAAGTTTCCTCTCTATGTGCTTAAAGTTTTGAAGTTATGCTTGTTTTACCTTCCTATGCAAGTTGATTATTGTTCCCACAAGTTGTTTGCTCACAAAATCCTTATGCATAGGAAGTATGTTAGACTTAAATGTGCTAGTCATATTCTTCATGATGCTCTCTTTATGTTTCAATTCTTATCTTTTATGTGAGCATCGTTGAAATCATCATGCCTAGCTAGGGGCATTAAACGATAGCGCTTGTTGGGAGGCAACCCAACTTTATTTTTATTCCTTGCTTTTTGCTCCTGTTTAATAATAAATAATTCATCTAGACTCTGTTTAGATGTGTTTTTATGCTTTTAATTAGTGTTTGTGCCAAGTAGAACCTTTGGGAAGACTTGGGGAAAGTCTTGTTGATCATGCTGTCAAAAACAGAAACTTTAGCGCTCACGAGAATTGCTGCCATTTTTATTTAGAGAGTGATATTTAGTTAATTCTTTTTGAAGATGATTAATAGATAAATTCCTCAGGTCCATCAATTTATTTGAGAATTTTATGAGTTCCATAAGTATACGTTTGATCCAGATTACTACAGACTGTTCTGTTTTTGACAGATTCTGTTTTTCATGTGTTGTTTACTTATTTTGATGAATCTATGGCTAGTAAAATAGTTTATAAACCATAGAGAAGTTGGAATACAGTAGGTTTAACACCTATATAAATCAAAAATGAGTTCATTACAGTACCTTGAAGTGGTGATTTATTTTCTTATACTAACGGAGCTTACGAGTTCTCTGTTAAGTTTTGTGAAGTTTTCAAGTTTTGGGTAAGGATTCGATGGACTATGGAATAAGGAGTGGAAAGAGCCTAAGATTGGGTATTCCCATGGCACCCCAAGGTAATATTCAAGGATTGCCAAGAGCCTAATCTTGGGGATGCCCCGGAAGGCATCCCCTCTTTCGTCTTCGTTCATCGGTAACTTTACTTGGAGCTATATTTTTATTCGCCACATGATATGTGTTTTGCTTGGAGCGTCAATTTATTTTGTTAGGATTTTCTTGCTGTTATTTAGAAAAATATTTTGCATCTTTTATTTCAATAAAAGTGGCATTGATAGCCTTTACTATGCCTATGTTACAAGTATACATGTTGCTGTTTGAAAACAGAAAGTTTACCGCTGTTGCAATAATTCCCTAGAAAAGTTAAATTGTGATAAAATGTTGAAAACTTTTGCATATTAAGCTCTGATAAATTTACTACAGTGGTAATTTTCGTTCATAATTTTTGGAGCTAGGGAAGTATGGATGTTGCAGCATTCTTTACAGACTATCCTGTTTAGGCAGATTGCTGTTATGTTTGCATTGTTTGCATATGTTTGCTTCTTTAATGATTCTATTTGAGGATAGGAATATTAAATATGCAGAGGCATTTACTATGCAATGTTGAATAATAATTTTAGTGATTTGCTACAGTAGAGTATGATAAGATTTTTGCAATGGTTTATACTAACTTATCTCACGAGTCCTTGTTGAGTTTTGTGTGGATGAAGCTTTTGAGATTTAGGGAGACCATGATATGAGAGGAATTAAGGAGACACAAAATCTCAAGCTTGGGTATGCCCAAGGCATCCCAAGATAATATTTCAAGAAGTCTCAAGCATCTAATCTTGGGGATGCCCCGGTTGGCATCCCACCTTTCTTCTTCAACAATTATCGGTTAGTTTCGGTTGATCCTAAGTTTTTACTTCTTCACATGATGTTTGCCATTCTTAGAATGTCATTTTATTTTTCTTTGCTTGCTGTTTGAATAGAATACCAAGATCTGAAATTATTAAATGTTAGAGAGTCTTCACATAGTTGCATAATTATTCGACTACTCATTGAGCTTCACTTATATCTTTCGGAGTAGTTTGTCATTTGCTCTAGTGCTTCACTTATATCTTTTAGAGCATGGTGGTGGTTTTATTTTATAGAAATAGATGAACTCTCATCCTTCACTTATATTATTTTGAGAGTCCTAAATATCATGGTAATTTGCTTAAAATCCTAATATGCTAGGTATACAAGATTAGTAAAAACTTTCTTATGAGTGTGTTGAATACTAAGAGAAGTTTGATGCTTGATGATTGTTTTGAGATATGGAGGTAATAATATCAAAGTCGTGCTAGTTGAGTAGTTGTGAAATTGAGAAATACTTGTGTTGAAGTTTGCAAG
Organism: Triticum urartu; assembly: GCF_003073215.2. Classification (NCBI taxonomy): domain Eukaryota; kingdom Viridiplantae; phylum Streptophyta; class Magnoliopsida; order Poales; family Poaceae; genus Triticum; species Triticum urartu. The sequence continues at coordinate 483,380,132 of NC_053026.1, forward strand.
TCCCGTAGCATGCACCTATGGTAAACGTTGTGTAACAAATTTGAAACATGAGGTGTTATTTGATTGTCCTCCTTATCAGTGGCAGTCGGGGACGAGCGATGGTCTTTTCCTACCAATCTATCCCCCTAGGAGCATGCGCGTAGTGCCGAGGTTTTTGATGACTTGTAGATTTTTGCAATAAGTATGTGAGTTCTTGATGACTAATGTTGAGTCCATGGATTATACGCACTCTCACCCTTCCATCCTTGCTAGCCTCTTCGGTACCGTGCATTGCCCTTTCTCACATTGAGAGTTGGCGCAAACTTCGCCGGTGCATCCAAACCCCGTGATATGATACGCTCTGTCACACATACACCTCCTTATATCTTCCTCAAAACAGCCACCATACCTACCTATTATGGCATTTCCATAGCCATTCCGAGATATATTGCCATGCAACTTTCCATCATTCCGTTCACCATGACACATTCATCATTGTCATATTGCTTAGCATGATCATGTAGTTGACATAGTATTTGTGGCAAAGCCACCGTTCATAATCCTTTCATACATGTCACTCTTGATTCATTGCATATCCCGGTACACCACCGGAGGCATTCATATAGAGTCATCTTTGTTCTAGTATCGAGTTGTAATCATTGAGTTGTAAATAAATAGAAGTGTGATGATCATCATTATTAGAGCATTGTCCCAAGTGAGGAATAAAAAAATAGAAAGTCCATAAAAAAAAGAGAGAAGGCCCCCAAAAAAGAGAAAGGCCATTAAAAAAGAGAAGGCCCCAAAAAATGAGAGAAAAAGAGAGAAGGGACAATGTTACTATCCTTTTACCACACTTGTGCTTCAAAGTAGCACCATGATCTTCATAGTAGAGAGTCTCTCATGTTATCACTTTCATATAGTAGTGGAAAATTTTCATTATGGAACTTGGCTTGTATATTCCAACAATGGGCCTCCTCAAGTGCCCTAGGTCTTCATGAGCAAGCAAGTTGGATGCACACCCACTTAGTTTCTTTTGTTGAGCTTTCATACATTTATAGCTCTAGTGCATCCGTTGCATGGCAATCCCTACTCCTTGCATTAACATCAATCGGTGGGCATCTCCATAGCCCATTGATTAGCCTCGTTGATGTGAGACTTTCTCCCTTTTTGTCTTCTCCACATAACCCCCTCATTATTCTATTCCACCCGTAGTGCTATATCCATGGCTCGCACTCATGTATTTCGTGAAAGTTTATGAGTTTGAGATTACTAAAGTATGAAACAATCGCTTGGCTTGTCATCAGGGTTGTGCATGATGAGAGCATTCTTGTGTGACGAAAATGAAACATGACTAAACTATATGATTTTGTAGGGATGAACTTTCTTTGGCCATGTTATTTTGAGAAGACATAATTGCTTAGTTAGTATGCTTGAACTATTATCATTTTTATGTCAATATGACCTTTTGTCTTGAATCTTATGGATCTGAATATTCATACCACAATTAAGAAGAATCACATTGAAATTATGCCAAGTAGCACTCCATATCAAAAATTCTGTTTTTATCATTTACCTACTCGAGGACGAGCAGGAATTAAGCTTGGGGATGCTGATACGTCTCCAACGTGTCTATAATTTTTGATTGCTCCATGCTATATTATCTACTATTTTGAATGTTTATGGGCTTTATTATACACTTTTATATCATTTTTGGGACTAACCTATTAACCCAGAGCCCAGTGCCAGTTTCTGTTTTTACCCTGTTTTAGGGTTTCAAAGAAAAGGAAAATCAAACAGAGTCCAATTGACCTGAAACTTCATGGAACTCATTTTTGGAAGGAAAGAAGCCCAGAAGACTTGGAGTGCACGTTGGGGGATCTGCGAGGAGGTCACGAGGCAGGGGGGCGCGCCCACCCCCCTGGGCGCGCCCTCCACCCTCGTGAGCCCCTCGTGGCCCCCCTGACATACTTTTTCCGCCTATATATCTCCATATACCCTAAAAACACCCGTGAGCACAATAGATCGGGAGTTCCGCCGCCAGAAGCCTCCGTAGCCACCGAAAACCAATCTAGACCCATTCCGGCACCCTGCCGGAGGGGGGAATCCTTCTCCGGTGGCCATCTTCATCATCCCGATGCTCTCCATGACGAGGAGGGAGTAGTTCTCCCTCGGGGCCGAGGGTATGTACCAGTAGCTATGTGTTTGATCTCTCTCTCTCTCTCGTGTTCTTGAGGTGATACGATCTTGATGTATCGCGAGGTTTGCTATTATAGTTGGATCCTATGATGTTTTCTCCCCCCTCTACTCTCTTGTAATGGATTGAGTTTCCCCTTTGAAGTTATCTTATCGGATTGAGTCTTTAAAGATTTGAGAACACTTGATGTATGTCTTGCCGTGTGTATCTATGGTGACAATGGGATATCACGTGATTCACTTGATGTATGTTTTGGTGATCAACTTGCGGGTTCCGCCCCTGAACCTATGCATAGGGGCTGACACACGTTTTCGTCGTGATTCTCCGGTAGAAACTTTGGGGCACTCTTTGAGGTTCTATGTGTTGGTTGAATAGATGAATCTGAGATTGTGTGATGCATATCGTATAATCATACCCACGGATACTTGAGGTGACATTGGAGTATCTAGGTGACATTAGGGTTTTGGTTGATTTGTGTCTTAAGGTGTTATTCTAGTACGAACTGTAGGTCTGTTTGTGACACTTATAGGAATAGCCCAACGGATTGATTGGAAAGAATAACTTTGAGGTGGTTTCATACCCTACCATAATCTCTTCGTTCGTTCTCTGCTATTAGTGACTTTGGAGTGACTCTTTGTTGCATGTTGAGAGATAGTTATGTGATCCAATTATGCTATTATTGTTGAGGGAACTTGCACTAGCGAAAGTATGAACCCTAGGCCTTGTTTCAACACATTGCAATACCGTTTATGCTCACTTTTATCATTAGTTACCTTGCTGTTTTTATATTTTCAGATTACAAAAACCTTTATCTACCATCCATATTGCACTTGTATCACCATCTCTTCGCGAACTAGTGCACCTATACAATTTACCATTGTATTGGGTGTGTTGGGGACACAAGAGACTCTTTGTTATTTGGTTGCAGGGTTGCTTGAGAGAGACCATCTTCATCCTACGCCTCCTACGGATTGATAAACCTTAGGTCATCCACTTGAGGGAAATTTGCCACTGTCCTACAAACCTCTGCTCTTGGAGGCCCAACAACGTCTACAAGAAGAAGGTTGTGTAGTAGACATCAGTGCCCCCCTCGGGGCATCCCCCAGGTGCTGCTCTGGCCCATTGGTGGTCTTCTGGTCCGTAAAAATCCACAAAAAGTTTCGTGGTGTTTGGACTCCGTTTGATATTGATTTCCTGTGATGTAAAAAACAAGCAAAAAACAACAATTGGCACTAGGCATTGGGTCAATAGGTTAGTCCCAAAAATGATATAAAGTTGCTATAAAATGATTTTAAAACATCCAAGAATGATAAAAATAACAGCATGAAAACTTCATAAATTATAGATACGTTGGAGACGTATCTGGCTAGTTCTAGTAGGTGTTTCAAGATTTTCAGTTTCAAGCTCATTATCAATTTCAACACCATCATGTTGTCTTACTCTAGCAATTTGTTCATCAAGAAAGTCACCTAGTGGCACATCATCATCATCAAGCAAGGTACTAGCATCATCATAAGTATCATTCATAACAGAAGTAGCATCATCAACAACTTGCGACATATCAGGATTAATAACATGTGGTGGTGTTGCAAGTTTACTTATAACAGAAGGTGAATCTAAAGCAGAGCTAGATGGCAGTTCCTTACCTCCCCTCATTTTAGAGGGATAAATCTTAGTCTTAGCATCCTTCAGATTCTTCAGAATGATAAATTTATAATAATCCCAAGTGACTCAACAAATATAGCTATGCTCCCTGGCAATGGCGCCAGAAAAAGGTCTTGATAACCCACAAGTATATGGGATCGCAATAGTTTTTGAGGGTAGAGTATTCAACCCAAATTTATAGATTCGACACAAGGGGAGCCAAAGAATATTTGCAAGTATTAGCAGCTGAGTTGTCAATTCAACCACACCTGAGATTAATTATCTGTAGCAACATGATCAATAGCAAAGTAATATGACAGTTTTGCTAATAGTGGCGACAACAATAGTAACAGTAACAGTGATAGCAGTAGTAACTTAGCAAGAACAATATAAGATAAATTCATGGGCATTGGATTGGTAATTTTGTTGGATGATATTCATCATGTGACAGTCATAACCTAGGGCGACACGACACTAGCTCCAGTTCATAAATATAATGTAGGCATATATTCCGTAAATAGTCATACATGCTTATGGAAAGAACTTGCATGACATCTTTTGTCCTACCCTCCCATGGCAGCGAAGTCCATAAGGAAACTAAGGGATATTAAGGCCACCTTTTAATAGAGAACCGGAACAAAGCATTAACACACGGTGAATACATGAACTCTTCAAACTATGGTCATCACCGGGAGTGGTCTCGACTATTGTCACTCCGGGGTTGCTGGATCATAACACGTAGTAGGTGACTATAACTTGCAAGATCGGATCTAGAACATGGATATAATTGTGATAACATAAACGGTTCAGATCTGAAATCATGGCATCCCGACCCTAATATGTCTCCAACATCTCCAACGTATCTATAATTTTTGATTGTTCCATGCTATTATATTATCTGTTTTGGATGTTTAATGGGATTTACTAGCACTTTTATATTATTTTTGGGACTAACCTACAAACCCAAGGCCCAGTGCAAATTGCTGTTTTTTTCTCTATTTCAGTGTTTCGCAGAAAATGAATATCAAGCGAAATCCAAACGGAATGAAACCTTCAGGAGAGTTATTTTTGGAACAAGAGTGATCCAGAGGACTTGGAGTGGACGTCAAGAAAGAAGCGAGGAGGCCACGAGGCAGGGAGGCGCGCCCCCACCCTCGTGGGCCCCTCGTAGCTCCACCGACCTACTTCTTCCTCCTATATATACCCATATACCCCAAAAACATCCAGGAGCACCACGAAACCCTATTTCCACCGCCGCAAACTTCTGTACCCGTCAGATCCCATCTTGGGGCCTTTTCCGGAGCTCCGCCGGAGGGGGAATCAATCACGGAGGGCTTCTACATCAACACCATAGCCTCTCCAATGATGTGTGAGTAGTTTACCACAGACCTTTGGGTCCATAGTTATTAGCTAGATGGCTTCTTCTATATCTTTGGATCTCAATACAAAGTTCTCCTCGATCTTCTTGGAGATCTATTTGATGTAATTCTTTTTGTGGTGTGTTTGTCGAGATCCGATGAATTGTGGGTTTATGATCAAGATTATCTATGAACAATATTTGGTTCTTCTCTGAATTCTTATATGTATGATTTAATTATCTTTGCAAGTCTCTTCGAATTATCAGTTTGGTTTGGCCTACTAGATTGTTCTTTCTTGCAATTAGGGGTGGGCATAAAAACCGAAAACCAAAGACCGGAGCCGAAAAAACCGAGACCAAAGCCGAAAAAACAGATAACCGAAACTTCGGTTGGTCGTTCAGTCAGCAAACAGCAGAAACCGAAATTAATTCGGTGAGTTCGGTCACTGGAGTCTGTTAACCGAATCTCCCGAATGAACCGAGTATTTTAGTAGCAATATATTATTAAAGCCCATCCACGTTAATTGGCCATACCGATCAGTAAACGACAATGTTTCCCAACCTTTTATTCCCCTTAAAAATAGATGTCCTGGCCTCATGCAATGCAATGCATGCGATGGCCCACTTCCTAACCGCTTTGCTACCCAGTAGATTTTTATAGTCGCACCTCGCACGATGCACCACGAGACAAGCTTGCACTTCTCAGTTCAAAAAAAAGTCTGGCGTCCAGCGCTCAGCGCCCAGCGGGGTTCTCCGGGGCCAGTGCCCAGCGGCATCTGCTCCCTCTCACTCGCGTGCTTCTGCATCTTGTTTTTTCCGCCCTGACATCCTTTGTCGCTGGGCTTCAATCTCTGACGGCAGGTGCTACTGAAGTGTATCGGTCCTGCTCGGTCAACCCGAGAACTGAACCGAATTACTGCTGCACCGAATCCTCGGTTATCTCTTTTCTAGATAACCGATCGGGTAGCATATTCTCTAAACCGAAATTAAAAATAACCCGAAATACCGAACCGAATAGTTCGGGGGAACCGAATGCCGTCAACTAGCCAAGATTTGATCTCTCGTCAACTAGCCATTTCTGGCGCCGTTGTCGGGGAGATCTTCGCCAAGTCAAGTCAAGTCAAGACATACCAAGTACCAATCACAAACTCTTATCCCTCGCATTACATTATTTGTCATTTGCCTCTCATTTTCCTCTCCCCTACTCCACCTTTGCCTTTTCTTCGCCTTCTTCCCGTATGTATCTTTGTTTGTGTTTCCATGTGCCTTCTATTTGCTTGCATCTTTGCTTGCTAAAAATCTATTGATATGGATCCACTTAAAGTGTTCTACTTGGATCATCTTCGATCCTTATGCGCTCTTGTTGAAACCCCAACTACCCTAGCTTATGGGAAATCTTTAGATGAGCATGCTCATTTTCTGCGTCACCGTTTGTCAGAAAAAGGGAGACTCCTATGGGATCAAATAAACATATTGTTGTGTTATTCTTGGAATCTTTGTGAATTGTATGATTTTACTTGTTGCTCTGAGAACCCTAAAAAACACCTCCCCTACCTATGTGAGTTTAATGATAATGAAATCTTATCTTCTCATGCAAAGGGTGTTTATAGTTACTACGATATCAAACAAAATGAAGAATTTTTTGCTTTTAAGGGTGCTTATGAAGTTGCTTCTTTGATTGAAAAGTATGATATTACTCTCTACGAATCTGAAAATTTTGACATACTTAAATATTGCTATGAAAACTATGCTTTCGGTGATGGGGAACGTAGCAATAATTCAAAATTTTCCTACGTGTCACCAAGATCAATCTATGGAGTCATCTAGCAATGAGGGAGGAGTGGATCTACATACCCTTGTAGATCGCGCGCGGAAGCGTTCAAGAGAACGGGGTTGATGGAGTCGTACTCGTCGTGATCCAAATCACCGATGATCCTAGCGCCGAACGGACGGCACCTCCGCGTTCAACACACGTACGGAGCAGCGACGTCTCCTCCTTCTTGATCTAGCAAGGGGGGAGGAGAGGTTGATGGAGATCCAGCAGCACGACGGCGTGGTGGTGGAAGTAGCGGGATTCCAACAGGGCTTCGCCAAGCGCTGCGGGAGGAGGGAGATGTGTCATGGGAGGGAGAGGGAGGCGCCAGGGCTTAGGTGTTGCTGCCCTCCCTTCCCCCCACTATATATAGGGCTAAGGGAGAGGGGGGGCGCAGCCTTGGCCCTTCCTCCAAGGAAGGGTGCGGCCAGGGAGGAGTCCATCCTCCCCAAGGCACCCAGGAGGTGCCTTCCCCCTTTAGGACTCTTCCTTTCCCTTATCTCTTGGCGCATGGGCCTCTTGGGGCTGGTGCCCTTGGCCCATATAGGCCAAGGCGCACACCCCTACAGCCCATGTGGCCCCCCGGGGCAGGTGGACCCCCTTGGTGGACCCCCGGACCCCTTTCGGCACTCCCGGTACAATACCGATAATGCGCGAAACTTTTCCGGCGACCAAAACAAGACTTCCCATATATAAATCTTTACCTCCGGACCATTCCGGAACTCCTCGTGACATCCGGGATCTCATCTGGGACTCCGAAAAACTTTCGGGTTACCGCATACTAATATCTCTATAACCCTAGCGTCACCGAACCTTAAGTGTGTAGACCCTACGGGTTCGGGAGACATGCAGACATGACCGAGACGACTCTCCGGCCAATAACCAACAGCGGGATCTGGATACCCATGTTGGCTCCCACATGTTCCACGATGATCTCATCGGATGAACCACGATGTCAAGGACTTAATCAATCCCGTATACAATTCCCTTTGTCTAGCGGTACGATACTTGCCCGAGATTCGATCGTCGGTATCCCGATACCTTGTTCAATCTCGTTACCGGCAAGTCTCTTTACTCGTTTCGTAACACATCATCCCGTGATCAACTCCTTGATCACATTGTGCACATTATGATGATGTCCTACCGAGTGGGCCCAGAGATACCTCTCCGTTTACACGGAGTGACAAATCCCAGTCTCGATTCGTGCCAACCCAACAGACACTTTCGGAGATACCTGTAGTGTACCTTTATAGCCACCCAGTTACGTTGTGACGTTTGGCACACCCAAAGCACTCCTACGGTATCCGGGAGTTGCACAATCTCATGGTCTAAGGAAATGATACTTGACATTAGAAAAGCTTTAGCATACGAACTACATGATCTTGTGCTAGGCTTAGGATTGGGTCTTGTCCATCACATCATTCTCCTAATGATGTGATCCCGTTATCAATGACATCCAATGTCCATGGTCAGGAAACCGTAACCATCTATTGATCAACGAGCTAGTCAACTAGAGGCTTACTAGGGACATGGTGTTGTCTATGTATCCACACATGTATCTGAGTTTCCTATCAATACAATTATAGCATGGATAATAAACGATTATCATGAACAAGGAAATATAATAATAACTAATTTATTATTGTCTCTATGGCATATTTCCAACAGCTCATAATGTCTATGTCAAAGAATTTATTGAAAGAATGACCGTTGAAAATAATGACATGCATGAATCTATAGATAATAATGATTCCGATGATTTGATCGAAATATCCCTTGATGAACATGATGCTTGCTATTCTTGTGGCCATGATGCCAGTATTTATGGATGAATTTTCTATAGTTCCTTACGTTAAACATGAGATTGTTGCTATTGCACCCACACTTGATAGTTCCTTCGGTGAAAAGCATGATTGCAATGCTGTTATTATAAATTCTCTTAATGTCAGTTGTGTTAATGATATGCAAAACCTCAAGCTTGGGGATGCTAATTTTGCTGTGTCTACTACTTGTTGCAATGATCATGATTGGGGTGATTCTTTTTACAATCTTGAAAATTTATTTAAGCCCCATGATGAATATGAGATTGATAATAGTGTTTGCAATATTATTGAAAGTGGGTTTGGAGAGGTCATGACTTCAGTTAATGTTAATCCCACTATTTTGGAACAGTGTCAACTTCGCATGCATGTGGATCGTGTTGAGAATATGTTATGTGATAGCTATTTTGTTGAATTTTCTTGCGATCCTACATGTAATTATTATGAGAGAGAAAAATATGGTTGTAGAAATTTTCATGTTGCTAAATTACCTCTCGTTATGTTGAGATTGCTATTGTTTCTTTCCGCTTCCTCGCATATGCTAGTTTTTGCTTACCTTGATAATTTGTTTGCCTATAAGATGCCTATGCATAGGAAGTATGTTAGACTTAGATGTGTTTGTCATGTGTTTTATGATGCTCTCTTTGTGCTTCAATTCTTGTCTTTCATGTGAGCATCATTGAAATCTCAATGCCTAGCTAGGGGCGTTAAATGATAGCGCTTGTTGGGAGGCAACCCAATTTTATTTTTGTTCCTATTTAGTAATAAATATCTCATCTAGCCTATGTTATGGTTGTGTTTTTTGTGTCTAATTAGTGTTTGTGCCAAGTAGAACCTTTGGGAAGACTTGGGGAAAGTCTTTGCGATCTTGCTGTAAAAAATAGAAACTTTAGCGCTCATGAGATTGGCTGCTATTTTTACTAGAGAGTGCTATTTAGTTGATTTTCTTTTTGCAGATAATTAATAGATAAATTCCTCACGTCCAGCAATTTATTTCAAAAAATTTGGGGTTCCAGAAGTATACGTTTGGTACAGATTACTACAGACTATTCTGTTTTTGACAGATTCTGTTTTTTGTGTGTTGTTTGCTTATTTTGATGAATCTTTGGCTAGTATCAGAGGGTATGAACCATAGAGAAGTTGGAATACAGTAGTTTTAATACCAGTATAAATAAAGAATGAGTTCATTACAGTACCTTTAACTGGTGGTTTGTTTTCTTATACTAATGAAGCTCATGAGATTTTCTGTTGAGTTTTGTGTTTTGAAGTTTTGAAGTTTTTGGATAAAGATTTGATGGACTATGGAATAAGGAGTGGAAAGAGTCTAAGCTTGGGGATGACCAAGGCACCCCAAGGTAAAATTCAAGGACAACCAAAAGCCTAAGCTTGGGGATGCCCCGGAAGACATCCCCTCTTTTGTCTTCATCCATCGGTAACTTTAGTTGAGGCTATATTTTTATTCACCACATGATATGTGTTTTGCTTGGAGCGTCTTGTATGATTTGAGTATTTGCTTTCTAGTTTACCACAATCATCCTTGCTGTACACACCTTTTGGGAGAGATACACATGAATCGGAATTTATTAGAATATTCTATGTGCTTCACTTATATCTTTTGAGCTAGATAATTTTGCTCTAGTACTTCACCTATATCTTTTAGAGCATGGTGGTGGTTTTATTTTATAGAAATTATTGATCTCTCATGCTTCACTTATATTATTTTAAGAGTCCTTTAGAACAGCATGGTAATTTGCTTTGGTTATAAAATTAGTCCTAATATGATAGACATCCAAGAAGAGCTACGGGTGGCCCCCCTAAGCACTCCTTGACCTAATTCCACCTTTATAAATCCAGAAATATTCCCAAACCAACAGAGAGACACCTGAAACACTTTTTCTGCCGTGATCCCATCTGGAGGCCTTTTCCGGTACTCTGCCGGAGGGAGAATTGATCACAAAGGGCTTCTACATCATCTTTGCTGCCTTTCGATGATGCGTGAGTAGTTCATCACAGACCATAGCTAGTAGCTAGATGACTTCTTCTCTCTCTTTGATCGTCAATACAATGTTCTCGAAGTCCTATCGATGTAATCTTCTTTTGTAGTGTGTTTGTTGGGATTCAATGAATTGTGGATTTATGATCTGAATATTCATGAGAAGTAATTGAGTCTTTTCTGAACTTTATTATGGATGATGGTTATAACTTTGTATTTCTCTCTGATCTATCTATTTGGTTTGTCAAACTAGGTTGATTTATCTTCACTGGGAGAGGTCCTTTGTGATGGGTTCAATCTTACGGCGCTCTATATCTCAGTGATAGAAGGGGACAAGACACGTATTTGTATTGTTCTCATTAAGGGTAAAATGACAGAGTTTATTCATATTGATTGAGTTTACTTTGTCTACATCATGTCATCTTACTTAAGGCGTTACTTCATTTTTCATGAACTTAATACCATAAATGTATGCTGGATAGCGGTCGATTGGTGGAGTAATAGTAGTAGATGCAAATAGGAGTCGGTCTACTTGTCTCGGATTGACAATACTCTTGCCCGTGTTGGGTGCAAGTATTTATTTTTGTGTGTGTACGTGCTGTTCGCGAGGCTTTGCGTGATTCTTCTATTGGTTCAACAAACCTTGGTTCTCACTGAAAGAAATATGTATCTCTACTGTACTGCATCTCACCTCCTATTCGGGGAAAATACCAACGTAGCTCACAAGTAACAGTCATCGAGCAACTGAAGGAATATCTGATTGAAAATCTTTGGGCGATTAAAGGGAACAACATTGTTGGAGTGTAATATTTAAATTAGAACTAGTGCTGCATTTGAATTTTTTTAGCTAAACTCGAACTAGATATACGGCTATTTTAAGTGTGCGGATGTATGCGATCTTAAAAATTTATTAAAACGGATGTATGCGGTTAGTTTTGGATGACCGGCTCCCGCATCAGTGTCCGTGAAATGATTCCTTTATCCGCGAATAGATGCAGTATCCCATTTACGGGTCCACATTGAAGATGACTAACAAGAAAACTAACGCAGAGGAACGTTCCTATCATCTACTTACAAGCTCCCCTTGAATGATGAAAATTGAATCGGAAAGTAAAGCTGCACTCGTTTGGCAGTTTGCTAGGCTCCGACGGTTTGCTTGAAGACCAGGAACCTTCACCTACGAGCTCTGTGTCTCCGTACAGTCTAACAGCACCCCGTTCCGTCCGCCGTTGCCCTCCGTCCTGAGGAAAAGCAAACCAAAGCTGCAGTGCTCACGTAAGTCGCCACCTCAGCGCACCACCCTCCCGTTCCTTGCCTTCCCCTCCTCCGCCCGGCAGCCTGCAAAACCCTCGCTTGCATACAGGGCCCGCCCTAATATTCCGGAGGCCCTTGTGCGAGCCCTGCAAAATGGGCCCAATGGCTATAGTAGAGAATTTTTTTACTTCCATGCTTATATTATATGTTGTTATTTTCTCCTGCAAAAAATGTTGTTATCCTCTAACACTACGAGCATATAACTCCTCAGGAATCTCAGCAGTAGCATTTGTCGAAATTATGAACATCTAACTCTTCTCAGTAGTGAAATTTGTTAAGATGAATTTATGCAGACCACCCTTTTTGAGTTTCAATTAACTGATCTACATTTTGTTTTTCTCCTTACAACCGGATAAATGCATTTTAGGAAACATTCTTGTAACAAAAAAAGAGAAAGAAAACACCTGATCTCTTGAGTCCTTATTCAAGCAATGCTTCAAGCAATCAACATATCTCCTGCCAGGCAGCCTGCAAGAGTCGTACATAACGAGAGAAAGTTAATCATCACTTCACATAACAGAAATACGTAGACAAGCGTCAAAGTATTTGCTAAAAAAATCTCTTGAATGACTTACGTGCAGTCTAAAACTCAGAAACTTCATGGTTTGGCCCCTCGCCTCGCCACGGCCCTGACAGCCACGGCCAGCTTCTCACCGGTCGCCGGAACACGCTGCGGCCTGCGCTGCCCTCAACGCCTCGAGCATCGGGGTGGTGTGTGGCTGGTTCGCCGCGTTAGTCCTCGTCGATGCCCATCGAGGCTTTGTCGCCACAGAGTACTTAAAAGATGGAAGAACCAGGTTGAGGAATCCATCAAATGATGAAGGACTAATAATACAACGAAACAATCCATCGGCTAGCATCGTTTGTAGTGCCGGCCTTTGGGAACTTGGGTCAATTAATTGGGGAAAAGTTGAACTGAAAGTGCGTTATATCGACTAGAGGGGGGGTGAATAGGCGATTTTTATGAAAGTCTTCAAAACGTGGGAGTTATGAAGACAAACAGCGAAGATTATGCCTATCACTATGCAGCGGAAGTTAGATTACACTAGGCCAGCCATGGTCAAGTATTCAATAGAGTGAAAGCACAATGACAAACAGCTGCAGTGTAATAAGGATCAGGTAGGAAGAAGTTATGAAGCCAAACAGATCATACATTCACGTTGTGAAGACAAAAGATAGAGCAAGTATGCAATGGCTTCACAATGAGTAACAGTAAGAAAAAGGAAGTGAAGATGAAACCAGTGACTCATTGAAGACAATGATGTGTTAGACCAGTTCCAGTTGCTGTGACAACTGTACGTCTGGTTGGAGCGGCTAGGTATTTAACCTTAGGACACACAGTCCCGGACACCCAGTCCTGAACACGCAGCTCAGGACACCAAGTCCTCAACGTATTCTCCTTGAGCTAAGGTCACATAGTCCTCGCCCAATCACTCTGGTAAGTCTTCAAGGTAGACTCCCAAATCTTCACAGACTTCGTTCACTGGCAATCCACAAAGTCTCTTGGATGCTCTGAACGCGACGCCTAACTGTCTGGAGGATTCACAGTCCTCAAGTGTAATAAGTCTTCAGATCACACAGACAAGAAGACTTAAGTGATGCCCAATGTTCTCTGGCTCTGGGTGGTTAGGGATTTTCTCCTCGCTAGGAATTTTCTCTCAAAGGCTTCGAGATGGGTTGCTCTCAAACGACAAAAGCCGTGCACTGAAATCTGAGCAGCCAACCGTTTATGGTTGTAGGGGGTGGGCTATTTATAGCCACTTGGCAACCCGACCTGATTTGTCCGAAATGACCCTGGGTCACTAAGGAACTGACACGTGTCTCAACGGTTAGATTTCAAACTCTCATGGCAACTTTACTTGGGCTACAAGCAAAGCTGACTTGTCCGGCTCTGGACAAGATTCGCTCTCATTGTCTTCACTCGAAGACATAGGTTTTTGGTTTAGGCATCACTTCAGTCATTCTGACTGGTTCTCCTGGACCCCACTTAACAGTACGGTGGTTCCTATGACTCAACACAAAAGAAAAAGAACTACGAAAGATCTAAGTCTTCGAGCTCCATAGGCTTCATAACGTGTCTTATTTTGTCATAGTCTTCAATGTGAATATCTTCATATACCACCTTTGGCTTCAATGTCTTCATACATTTTTAGGGGTCATCTCTGGTAGTAAAACCGAATCAATGAGGGACTTCTACCTGTGTTATCCTGCAATTCTCACAAACACATTAGTCCCTCAACTAGGTTTGTCGTCAATACTCCAAAACCAACTAGGGGTGGCACTAGATGCACTTACATGAACTATTGAATAAAGGAGACTGGGAGAAGAAACGAGGAGGTTTTTTTTGAGACAACCTCACGAGACTTTTATTTCAACCCGTCACAACGTTTACATGGATGAACGGAATCCCCTCGGGCTGGCCCAACCAAACATGGTGGCCAGGTCCCAAAGATAAAGCATGTCTTGCTAGGTTGTGAGCCTCAACATTTGAGCTCCTAAATTCATGAACAAATAAACAGGAATTAAAAGTAGATTGTTGTAGCTTGATCTCCTTGATGATCGCCCCATAAGTAGCTCCACTTCCACTCTGAATTTCTTCTATCACTCCCTTGCAGTCAGATGCTAGTTATATCTGCTGAATATATAAATCTGCCGCCAAGTCCAGACCCTCCCGGATGGCCATCGCCTCCAAAGTAGCTGGATCACCATTGTTGTGCACTACAGCAGACGCTCCAAGGAAAATGCTAGTTTGGTCGCGGCAAATAGCGCCCACAGCTCCAACATGTCCCTGACGATGCACTGAAGCATCTACATTAATCTTCGCGTAGTTATCCGGAGGTGCAAACCAGCCTGATGGCCGTACCCGCATGCTGCTTGTGCTTCTGCTCTCTGGCCTCAACAGTTTTCTTTCATCTAAATAGGAGTTGATGAAGCTATGAATGGCATACGGACTTTTATGAATATCTTCGTAGATAGCTTTCCGTCGGGCTCCTCAGATGGCCCAAAGGGTGACTCCCAATCTGATAAATGCATCATCAGATAGTGCCTCTTGTGCTTCAAAAAGCCACTTCTTCGCACACTCCGTCGTGTTTGAACTAAGATAATCCAAGATCACTTCCGATGATAGAGCCCAAGTGCTCCGTGACGAGGGGCAGTCGAACAGTGCATGTCTCCACGAGTCACGAACTCCACATAGGTTACACGAGGATGATGTAGCCATGTGTCGTCGGTGCAGAAGATCCATTGATGGCATGGAATGCCGAGCCAGCCGCCATAGGAACACTTTCACTTTGTACGGGACCTGGAGCTTCCACAATGCTTTCCACTCTTTTCCTTCTGCCTGAGTACTTGAAGACCCCCCTCGCTCCTCGAGCCAGCCCTCTCTGTTAAACTTAGTCCGTACCAGCATCCGATATGCCGAACTAACTGTGAAGTTTCCCCTTGGCTCCTCACCCCATGCCCAAAAATCATCAACTCTTCTTGTGCACAACGGGATTTTGAGTATAGCTTCTACATCGAAAGGAGTGAAGACCGAGCGTATTACCTGACCTCTCCATGAAGCAGTTGATGGTTCAATAAGTTCAGACACTGTCTGTGGCGGAAAGGGTACAAGCGAGGTGATCGGCCGTTTGTAGCTCTCTCGAGGAATCCAATTATGCCTCCAAATATTGGTAGTCTCTCCATGGCCAATCCTACGGACAATTCCCTGAGCCAAAACATCTCTGCCATCGACCAGTGCTCTCCAAATCTGTGACGGGTGTGACCCTAACTCTGCATCTAGCAAAGAGCAGTTTGGATAATATATAGCCTTCAAGATTCGAGCACTCAACGACTCTGGTTCAGTCATAACTCTCCAGGCCTGTCTGGCTAAAAGTGCCAAATTAAAAAGCTCTAGATCACGGAAGCCCATACCTCCCATGTACTTTGGTCATATCATTACATCCCATGAAACCCAAGCGGGCTTCCGTTTTCCTCTCTTAGAGCCCCACCAGAACTGTCTGATAATTGATGACACACTTTCACATAGGCCCCTTGGTAGACGGAAGCAAGACATGGAGTACACCGGGATTGCTTGAGCAACTGATTTTATGAGCACCTCTTTCCCGGCTGCTGACAGAAGCTTTTCCATCCACCCTTTCACCTTCTCCCACACCCTATCACGTAGGTATTTGAAAGTGCCATTTTAGAGTGTCCCACATCTGTTGGTAATCCCAGATATCGATCATTGAGAGATTCATTATGCACATTCAAACAAATTTTTATGCCTTCTCTCTGGCTCTGAGGACGCCCCCTACTAAAGAATATGGATGACTTGCCATTATTAACTCTTTATCCCGATGCCCTGCAATATATTTCCAACAGGTTTGACACACGCTCTGCACCCTCCACACTTGCCTTGAATAGCAACAGGCTGTCGTCTGCAAATAACAGGTGATTCACGACCGGAGCCGTAGGAGCCACCTTAATACCTGACAGAGATGACTGAGAACTGGATTTCAGGAGGCACGAAAGGCCCTCTGCTGCAATCAAGAAAAGGTAAGGGGAGATGGGATCTCCCTGCCGAATTCCCCTTGACGGTATAAAACTCTCAAGTTTTTCTCCATTAAACATCACTGAGAAAGAAACTGAAGAAACCATGGCCATGACTGTGTTTATCCAACTCTGTGCAAAACCAAGCTTACACATGATAGCTTTTAAGTAATCCCATTCAAGCCTGTCATATGCCTTCATCATATCCAGCTTCAACGCACAGAAGCTGTTACTCTTTGATCTGTTCCTCTTCATAAAATGTAGACATTCATATGCACATATGATATTATATGTTATCAACCTACCAGGCACAAACGCAGACTGTTCCTCAGAGATTATTTCTGGCAGCACGCATTTCAATCTATTGGCAACAACTTTGGAAGCTATCTTATATAGAACATTGCACAAACTGATCGGTCTAAATTGAGCTAGAAGGGTAGGATTTTTCACCTTAGGTATGAGCACAAGGATGGTGTTGTTAATGCATTCCGGGTTCTCTTCCCCTCTAACTATTCTCAGCACAATATCAGTGACTTCCTCTCCACAGACGTCCCAGTGTTTCTGGTAAAATTGCGCTGGAAAGCCATCCGGCCCCGGCGCCTTAATTGGGGACATTTGAAACAAAGCTATCTTCACCTCCTCCCTTGTATAAGGAGCACATAACTCGGCATTCATGGCTGGGGTGACTTTGGATGGGACATGTGCCAACACCTCCTCAATACCGTCCACCCCCTCTGAGGTGTATAGCTCTTTATAAAAGTTGTTAGACATTGCCCTCAATTCATTAGGGTCATCAGTCAGAATTCCCAAAGAGTTCTCCAAAGCCTTGATCATATTCTTCTTTCTCCTCAAACTTGCTCGCATATGGAAAAACTTTGTGTTCTTGTCCCCCGATGAGAGCCACTCAATACGTGCCCGCTGCCTCCACATTATTTCCTCGCGATGATATGGCTCAACCAACCTCTCGTTGATCTTGATCTCCACATGAGACGGTGCTAACCTCAATGGGTCTCCCCGCAGCTCATCTAATTTTCTTTTCAACTCCTTGATCTCAAGTCGGACACTCCCAAAAGTGTTTTTATTCCACTTGCCCACCCCCCTTGAGATGCGCACTAGCTTATCATGTAGCTGTTGAGCAGTACCACATGTTCCCGAAGCCGTCCATTCAGCTGCAACAGTTTCCTTGAAAGCTTCATGTTTCTCCCACATGGACTCGTACCTGAAAGTCTGTCGCATCTCCCTGTTCTGCTCTCGGCCTAGCTGCAACAAGATAGGTCCATGATCTGAGGTAGCCGCCGTGTGATGTTCCAAACTTGCCAGAGGAAATCTCGCCATCCAGTCAGTGCTTACCAAGGCTCGGTCAAGCCTGCATCTAGTGTAAGAGTCCCCAGTCACCCTCTTTTCGAAGGTCCAGAAACGTCCCTTGTACCCAATATCCAGTAACATGCAAACATCTGTAGCCTCTCTGAAAGCTTGGATCTGTGCGTTGCTATGTTGACCAATACCTTCATGCTCGTTTGGACGTAGAACTTCATTGAAATCACCTATACAAAGCCAGGGGAGTGCACTCAAAGTGCTGATATTCTTTAAAACTGTCCAGGTCTGGTGTCGTAGGTGAGTTTGTGCCTCCCCATAAACATAAGTCATCCTCCATAAATCCCGCCCTTCCTCCTTGACAGAAACATCAAGATGATAACGCGAATAACCCAGAATATCAATCTTTATTTCATTGTTCCAAAAAAGACCTATTCCACCACTTCTACCATGACTATCTATTGCATAAGAACAATCATAACCCAAAGAACTTGCTAACTTTTCTACCCTAGCTCCTTCTATTTGTGTTTCAACAATGCACAGAAGGGTAGGGGCAAACTTCCTCGCGAGTTCGCGAAGCTCTTGGATTGTCGCGGCATTGCCCACTCCGCGACAATTCCAGCACAAAGTACTCATTGGGCTCGGCGGTGCTCCTCGAAGGAGCCCGCCAGATTCTTCACCGTGGTACTCGGGTTAACTCTTTCCTCATCTTCAGTTCTGGTCCTCTTCGGTTCCCTCTGAGGGGGTGGACTGACAGCATTCGCGCCCGCTGGCACAATAGCCAGCTCTGTAGGTGCAGCCGAACCCAAAATCACAGGTGCTTTAGCCCTCAATTCAGCTTCTGATCACTTCCTGCTGTACTCCCGCTGAGTCATGTCGATATCTTCATCATGATTTGTTCCATAGACTGTATCACCCAAATCCTCCTTGCCTGCATTCCTGTTTCCTCCCTGTCGTCCTCCTCTTCTTCCCCCTCGGCGCCCTCTGGCACTACCAGGTCCCCGGCCTACTCGCATTGTCCATGAGGCGCGTAGGTCTTTAAAAACTAGTGCAGATTGGGGGTGAACTCCGTCCCCATGCTCTTTGAAAAGATGGCCTAGATGGCCACAGACCGCGCACCAATCCGGCAGCCTCTCATATTTGACCCTGTATATTTGCCTCTTGCCATCCCGGACCAGTGACACCGCGTTCTTTAGTGGCTTATAGACATTGATCCGTACCCAGACACGGTAAAAATTCCCAGTGAAATCATGAGAAGAAGTTTCAGTAAATAAAACCTCCCCCACTTTTGCCGCTAGCGAAGGCACCAGGTGTGCATACAGAATTGGGACGTCATGGATCTGGATCCATATATCCAGAGTGTCAAGCTTCACCTTGGAGGGCTGGGTCACACCATCATAGGGAGCTATAATCACTGCGTTGCCCCGAAAATTACAAGGACCCTCCTGCATCACCCTCTCCCAGTCGCCAAGGCACTGGAATTGCATTGTGTATAGGTTCGGCTCAGGTGGCTTGAAATTCACCTGTTGAGCTAGATCCCACGCCGATCTCATATTCCTGAAGAACCACACCTAACTATAGGGTTTATCAATATGGACCCTTGCCACAGCCGTCCACCTTGTCGCGTGTATAGGAACAGCCTCCTCATCTACTACAACGTCGTCCATGTCATCTTCCTGGAGACCCAGCTCCGCCATCAACCTTTCAATATCGTAGCGGATGAGGAAGCGCCAGCATCCGCCGGCCCTCCTGCAGCTTCCGCTTCCATCTTCAGAGAATCCTTGCCCGATCGATCTCACCGGGTATTGCACAAAGCCCAAACCCTAACCCTAGCCGCCCGTGTGACAGGAGAGACAGACCAGGGCGGGCACGAGCAGCCTTGGTTGAAACCCTCCCCCGGGGCGTTGGGAAGGAACAAGCTGGATCTCAACAGCGACGAGAATCGTCGCCGAGAGCACCAGAAACCCTAACGAGAGGAAATGAGAGGAGGTGACGGCGGCGTTCTCGGGAAGAGCAACGTGCGCGTAACAGAATTGCTGGGCCTGCTGCCATCGCCGCTTCTTCTTTTTTCCTTCTACATCCTGTAGTACACATACATTACAGGATATGGGCCCCTGCTCGGGCTGGGCCCTAGGCGGTCGCACTCTTCGCCATGGCCCAGGGCCGGCCCTGCTTGCATACGAGAGGCGCACGCCGCCTGCCCAGTGCCCACCCAGCCACCAACGCTCCATCACCAAACGGAGAGCAGAGCAACTGAGCAAGGAGAACCAGAGACCGATGGCGGACGAGGCGATGGTCTGGGAGGACACCGGCGACCAGGCGGCCCACCGCGTCGGGGTCGGCGCCACCGGCGGGCCCTTCCACGTGCGGCTCCCGCTGGACGCGGTCCGGCGCTACGTCGGCGAGCGCGGCGGCCGGCTGCCGGACCTGGCCGCGCTGGAGCTGGGCTGCGCCTACTGCCTCGGCATCGGCGTCTTCGCGCCGGCTGGGCAGCCGGACGCGGCCGCGTGCGCCTTCTGCCGCGGCGCGCGGCTGTGGCGGCTACCGTGGAGAGGCCACGCCTCGTCCGACGGGAAGATACAGGTACGTGCGTGCGCGTCGTCCGTCTATCTTCATGCATGGTGTATACGGACGTCTCCATAGATCTGTGCACGCAAGAGAGTCGAGACTCGATGGATTTGGCTAGCTAGTGTGGTTACGTGAGTGTCTGCACTCGATCTCCACCATAATTCGATCAGGAAGTTGTTCAAAACAGTTGAATCTTTGAGCAAACGCATATATCGAGATAAAAATTGGCCTTTTTAGCGAGACTAGGTAGAGATGCCCGTGCGTTGCAACGGAAAAACACAATGTCCAAGGTGTGAAAACAAATATGATAAACACGGAAGCACCCTCGGGAATTCTTGAGCCGAATCTACGCAAGCCCTTCTTTCAACATGGCATTGTCTGTGACCTGTTTGGGAAGTTAGGTTCATCCGAAGTGAGGTTATATGTGGGGATTTGGGCTGGGTTTTAGCGATGCCGGATAGCCCGGACGTCTGTGACCCGTTTGGGAAGCTCGACTGGGACACCGGGCGTCCACCCGGCCAGTTTGGCTAGCCCGGCTGTAGATGCTCTTTTGTGATCGAGACATAAGAACCCTTCATGAACTCTCAAGCCGAATCTTCACAGGCCTATCTTTCAATGTGGCATTGTCTGCACCATCAGATTTCCTCGTGTTTTGGAATAAAAAATAACTATAGTGAAAACTACATAATTTGTATAGAAAGACTATTTCAATCTATTTGAAAACTAAAATACTGTGGTACATGAAAAAACAATCAAGTGCGAGCACAAAATATCGTAGACCCAGAAAGGGAACCTAATACTAATGATGTTCCCAGTATATGATCAGACCATCTCGTCGATTACATAGTGTGTTCTCTCTCTGGATGCAGGTGAGACAAATGTTCAAGTTCAGATATAGATTTCATATTGAAATTGATGTATACAAAGTTGTGCTATACATTTTGGCTGCACCTGCACTGAAAGAGGGATCACATTTCTGCTATATACGTTGCCATTTTCGAGTTGTGAAATCATGCACATACTTCTTCAAAATAAAAGTAGTACTCAAGATCTGAATTCAATTTCAAAGAACAAATCACATGTTGAAGTACATCTTTGCACCCAAACCGTACACGTTCCAGTTGTGGAATTTAGAAGGCTACGGAAAAACAAACACAAACCAACACCCTGTTTACTGAATCAATCAACGCAAGCTGGCCATGCTACATATAGGGGGCAATAAGATCAGTTACATGGGGATCGCCCTGGTGACACACAACTACATAACCTTGGTAAGGAGGCCCATGATGCGGTGGCCCTTGCCGTGGAGGAACATGTACACCACTGCGCCCAGGAGTCACTCCATCACATCAAGTGCCACACACCCACCATAAAAAAGGGAAGTGCCATACATTCAATATCTTTACCCTGAAACCAAAATTTCATCATGTGAAATACATTGTCATTGTATACTTTGTAAAAGCGGATTGGCCATTATCATATGGTTCACCGAAAGTAAATTTGAAGGATTTTAACTAATCCGTTAGAATTGAACTTTTCTTTTATCAAAAGCCAGAGAATTCCAACATTACAAAGATGCTTGGGGAATTCACTAAGTTCGAAGATCTAACATAAATGTCCTAAGCAATTCAAAGGGAACCAAGTTGGATATTACCATTATAGTATACAATTAATTTTAAGTGATAAATGTCAACCAGAATAACATATAAACTACCCAGATCAATATACATGAGTGAGCTGTTAAAAAACATTCTGAATTCCATGAAAAGATAAGTTTCATTGTATATGGGAGAATATCATTATGTAATTTAGCTTTTATTGTGGATGCATTGTAATATAAGTCAAGAAAACATGCAAATACATTGGCTATCTTCGCCTGCCTGTATGCTGGCCACGATTTGTCACTCCGTTGCTTCATGATTTTAGCCACCAACAACTCTTACGTGCGTACACTAATTGTGTGCCTTTTGATCAGCTAGCTTGGTATAAAAGTAACCAAGCCGGCCTAAATATGGTTCGCTGCATAATGTGCAACAGTGCCTCAAAAAGGGAAAGAAAATTATGTGTGCCGTCGCACCGCAAAGAGACCTTGTTGGAAACTGAGTTGTTAAAGAAAAGTGTGGAGAAGAAGCCAGAAAAGAATTTATGTCCATGATTAAAGGAGACACTTAGTCCAGGAAATGTACTACTGTTGTTCTTTGACGCTTTGTTCATGCCTCGGGCTGGGACACTTGTGGACTTTGTGCCTGCTCAGAAACCATTGCACGTTTTGTGGATATGTCATGAATGGATAACATAATTTTAAGAGCTCCTTAATTTCTAGGGATACCAGATTGTACTCTTTTAGGTAATGCCTGAAATTCTTACTGTTTCCTAAGCATCCCAGCTGTGGACTATGTTAGTTTAAGAGTAGAGTAGAGACTGATGTTGTTTACTTAATACAAGCATCCCAGTTGGCAAAGACAATCCTAAGCAGAATAGAAGTAGTCTCTAGATGAAGAAGAAAACAGCACATGTAATACAAGATATAAGGCATCCCCAATGTAATGATTAAATAGGTGCAATACTGATGAAGTAGGAAAACAGGGAGATACCGTCATATTCTCAGTCTTTGATTTCTATACAAATAGGCCTGGGCAATGGCATCTAAGGTTTGAAGACATGAAGGACTGACTACTGATGCTGGTTCGCCACCAATTCGTGTTCCAAAACTTGACAACAAATTAGACAGAACAAAACATATGAATTATGCCGACAAGGCAGCCATGTAAATTCATGATATATGACAGATTCTTAGCTTGTTGTCATACTTTGTCGAGCAATCAAGTACATTTTGTCCCTACAAATCCTAGCTTTCCAGGAGCACAGATTTGCAGAACTTTTACTCAAAGTACCTTGCGTTATTATTCAGAATATGACCCTTGAGAAATTATATACATGGATGCTAGAGCTGGCATGATGACCAGGCAGGAAAGTAACATAAGTAGGAAAAAAGTAAATGTTGCATGCATGTTTCCAACTAAGTGCACTTCCAAGATTCTAGGGCAGATAAATAACATTGAAATCGATACCACTACAGTGAGATTTTATCAGATGCTACTCCCCAAATATACCGACCATGTAGATATTCGCCAAACTGAAATTGTGAGCAATCAGAAGTAGCACCAATTTTTTAGAAAAATAAACTAAAACAGGGGTAGATCTAAGGGGGGCAAATCAGTAACATTCATTATACAACAGTGCAAACAAAGGAAAATCAGTTGAATTCATCGATCATACAGTGGTGTACCAACTACAGTAACATCAAAAACAACTATTGTGAGGAACACAGGCACCACAAGTTCACAACCAAAGCAGCAGGGCTGTTTTTGAGGGAGGTCGAGGCATTACATACCTCTGGTGACAATCCATTGATGAGATCGCTATTGATGCCTTCCTTATAAGATTAGTCTTGTTCAGTGGCAGTGTCGTGATAACATGGAAACACCAAAGTAAAAAAAAACAGAAAATTACCTCCGGTCTATTGGGGCAATTGACCGAACAGTTGGCATGCAAACGGCTGTAGCAATAGTGTTTCTCAAAGAAATAAAAACCTGCTATGTAATGCAATGTAGCAAAAATGGTGGTGGATTCACGGAAAGCGTCAGTCACTACTAAATGTTTTTTTCAGCATGGTCATTACTAAATGCTTGTGCAAGGTTCCTGCACAAGGTTTATGCTAGTAATGCTTGCAAGTCTTTTGTGTTATTCTATCCACCACAAGTCTAGAACAGTGACAATCACACAGAAATAGGTGCTGAACCATCCTTCGGTACAATACATATTTCATTAGATTCAGATCGGATAAGTAACAATGACAGACAACCAAATAACACTTCTAACTTAATTATGCAGATTAACCTGAAACTATTTTTTAGATGAGCTAACCTGAAAATATTAAGCGGACCTGAAACTAACCTGACAGGAAACAGATATGGGGTGGAGCTGATGGCGTGGAGGTTGGGCCTGAACCTTCCTTGGAGGGAGAAGATGACCTGACAAGCTCTCCTCACTCCGCCGCAGCCGGCGTCGTGCTTCCGCGACTCTGCTCCACGAGCGTGGCGTGGTGTGGCCGATGTAGGAGAGGAGACGGGATGGAGGTGGGGGAGCTGATGCTTCTTTGATCCGGCGCTCGACGGGAGAGGACAAAGGAGGACGGGGTTCCGCCTGCCGCGCCCATCCTTGACTCCGCCGCCCTCTCCCTCCGCGGGAACGCCGTGATCCGGGGCTTCGCCCGACAAGGGCCTCCCGTGCGGCGCTCTGGCCGCCTTCAACCAGGAAAACGGCGGCGGCGCCCAACCCTATTTCACGAAAGAGAGAGAGAGAGAGACGTGGGTCGGGAGAGGGGGCAAATCCTCGCCGGCGTCGACTGGCGGCCGGCGCAGCACCGGATCGAGCGTCGCCGGGGTCGGTCGCCTCCTAGCGGCTGAGATCGGGAGGCGAGGGAGAGCCCGTGCTTTTTTGTGTTGGTGGACTGCAGGTTGAATATTGAAAACTACAGGGGGAGTTTTGGAAAACAACCTGAACGAAACGTTTTTCTCACTTACTAAAGGATTGCGGGTTAATTTCTCAGAAATGGATGGACTTTTTTGCAAAACTCCTAACGACGGACGACCAGAAACAATCGCTAGTTTATTAGTACTAGCACAAAAGCCGTGCGTTGCAACGGGGGAGAAGAAATCATATTATCGTTAGCCCAATATATATAAATATGGCTCATGATCCATTGATCCATGTCCCATATTTTAACACGGCGATGCACCTGTGTTACCGATTATCTTTCTCTTGGCCCTTGCCAAAAGTGGTTGTGTTGTCCACCCTATCACAATACGTCTGGACATGGTCAATCCCAAGCTCAGCCACCACATGCCCTGCACTCACCCCGCTCCTCCATGTTGACATCTCGGAATCAGTCATCTGAACTCTCAAGCACACAAGTCTTAGAAAGTTGTTAAAGGGATGCATTGCATCTACCACGTGCCAACATAGAGGAACAGCCAAAAGCTCTTCACATGATAAAAAATGACATGAACAAACCATGCATATTATTTTCCCTTTCTAAAGAAACTCAAGCAAAAAGGAAAATACCTGAAACCAACGGCCAACAAATAAAATACTTAGATGGGTTCAATGGACAATCATCATATATAGAATCAAAGAAATTGGAACTATCATATAAAGTAAATGCACCCGTGCGTTGCAAGGGGGCATACATATCTATGGTACAAAATCAATTTTGTTTAACATATATCTTGAAGATGCATATTCTATGGTTCAATACCAATTTTGTGTACATCAGGCATCATTGTCGGTCTTTTTCTACTATTGAGGTACTCCTTTTCCTCCATCCCACATCTCTGCCTCTCTGAGTCTTAAGTCATCTTACAATGACTCTCTCTTCTGTGTGATCTTCCGAGAAAAGAGGTTCATGTTGCCTAGGGCTATGGACCGAGGCCTATATATTCCTCGTCTTGAATGGATATTGAATGATGGATGTTGCCTTAGGTTGTAAGAAATGTTTTAATGTGAATTATTCTAGTTTCCTTTTCTTCGAGGATGGTTGATAAATGTGTCTACCATGTAGTAACCATGAAAAATCAGCACGAGAGACATCTATCAATATAGCTTTATGAGATAGCTTGAGCCACTACTTTCAACAGAAAATGTGAGAGCCTCTTTGATGGGAACTCATAGAAATGCACATTTTCCATCCTACCTAGTGTTGATTTTGCAAAGTTCACACATGGGAAAAAATTGAGTGAATAAAAAATATCAAATATATTACCAAAACATTCACGTAATCACGTGCACGAAATAATTATATAATAGAGAGGGGGTGGTCAGCTATCTCTTCAATTAATTAAGCGAAATTAGATGGCAGACAGATACATTCCCAAACTATGATTTTAGGCATGAAATTATATTATTGTTCATCATATAAAAGAAATCACATTATCGTTAGCCCAATAAATATGGCTCATGATCCATTGATCCATGTCCCATATTTTAACTCGGCGATGCACCTGTGTTGCCGATTATCTTTCTCCTGGCCCTTGCCGAAAGCGGTTGTGTTGTCCACCCTATCACAATACATCTAGACATGGTCAATCCCAAGCTCAACCACCACATGCCCCGCGCTCACCCCGTTCCTCCATGTTGACATCTCGGAATCAGTCATCTGAACTCTCAAGCACACAAATCTTAGAAAGTTGTTAAAGGGATGCCTTGCATCTACCACGTGCCAACATAGAGGAACAGCCAAAAGCTCGTCACATGATACAAAATGACATGAACAAACCATGCATATTATTTTCCCTTTCTAAAGAAACTCAAGCAAAAAGGGAAATACATGAAACCAACGGCCATCAAATAAAATACTTAGATGGTTTCAATGGAAAATCATCATATATAGAATCAAAGAAATTAGAACTATCATATAAAGAAAATGAGCCCGTGCGTTGCAAGGGGCATAAATATCTATGGTCCAAAATCAATTTTGTGTAACATATATCTTGAAGATGCATATTCTATGGTTCAATACCAATTTTTTATACATCAAGCATCATTGTCAGCAGTGGAGACGAGTAACTCAATAGTAAAAAAAAGGCCGACAATGATTCTTGATGTACACAAAATTGGTATTGAACCATAGAATATGCATCTTCAAGATATATGTTACACAAAATTGATTTTGGACCGAGGCACTATATAGTCCTCGTCTTGAATGTTTATTGAATGATGGATATTGCCTCGGGTTGTAAGAAATGTTTTGATATGAATTATTGTAGTTTCCCTTTCTCGGAGGATGGTTGGTAAATGTGTCTACCATGTAGTAACCATGAAAAATCAGCACGAAGGGACATCTACAATATAGCTTTATGAGATAGCTTGAGCCACTACTTTCAACAGAAAATGTGAGAACCTCTTTGATGGTAACTCATTTACAACAATGCACTGACCCTTTAGAAATGCAAATATTTCCTCCTACCCAGTGTTGAGTATGCAAAGTTCACACACGGAAAAAACCGAGTGCATAAAAAATATCAAATATATAACATAAACATTCATGTAATCACGTGCACGGAATAACTATACAATAGAAAGGGGGTGGTCGGCTGTCTCTTCAATTAATTAAGCAAAATTAGATGGCAGAGAGATACATGCCCAAACTATGATTTTAGGCATGAAATTATATTATTGTTCATCAGATAAAAGAACACGTTACATGATAATGAAAAATCACAGTAAATTGATTCATATTCAGCAGCAAACTTGTGTGTCTGTACAACATAGCTTAAGAAAAGTTGGAAGAGTTCAATGTGACTAAACATGCTAGACATGGATTCGCATGGTGACTGAAGGAGCAATCTCCACTGAACTGAATAGAGCACCAACAAATGTCACCATGTACTGCCAGTACGGGTGCGATAGCAGAGACCTCAAAGTGTTTGTTTCTTTTCCTTGAAATCACCACTCCTGATAATTTAATTATTTATTTACTGTAAGCAAGTGAGCAGATTAGCAAAATAGAGGGAGAACAACTCTATATTTTACTATGAAATAACCGGTAAAATTTTCCAGATCACAAAATTCAGATACAGGACACCGAGTGGATGAATACCCTAAACACTAACAAATTTATGGCTATTTTATAGTGAACAGTTAGCTCCTTGAAGTGCAGCTCTTGGTCAGTTCAGCAACTGACCATGGATTGAGCAAATTTATTATCCTTTTTAATTAATCTACTTCAGCTTACCGTTTGTAATGAATATAGTTCATCGGAATATAACACAACATGGAAACTAAACCGAGCGAGAGTTTGTCTCTAAAGCAGACCTGATGCCTTGAGAGCTATGGAATGGTACTGCATAAATGTAGAGACGCAAATGTTAGGCATAAACTGGTTGGTCTTTCATCAAGCAATAATTGATAAAATCAGGCAATTTTCAAGTTGAAAGCATACATACAGAGCCGCACAAGTAAAAGCCCCGTTGTCGGAATAATCTACCAAATTCCGATTTCACCAGCTGGATCGGATTGGCTTAAGTGTAGATCGCATTGTACTGAATAATCCCCACGAAAACAAATGAACTGTGGACCCTCGCTGACTCTTTGGCCGTCAATGCCGGCAGCTTGGAACAACAGATACACTTGTTCTAAGTGTAGATAATACACCAGATACACCTGTTTCTTCATATTGATTTTCTAAACAGAGGTAAGAGCTTGACCTAAAAATTAGAATGTATCTCAATCCTTCGTATGCATATCATCAAACAGGTTGTGGGCAGATACTCATGAACATGGTTCACGGTTTACCAAATACGGATTGTTAGTGAAAACTGGAAACGCTAGAGAAAGAAACAAGAGAGTAGTTTGGCCATTGAAAATCCATGTACTTAGATGAGAGCGGAGGGGGTGCATTGCTAGCAGCTAGCTCAGAGTTTTCACTGCTTCTTGCTGCCTCCTACTGGATGCTAGTCACCGCTCATGTGGTCCTGCTAAACACCTGCTAACCAGTAAGATAAGATAACAAATTTAGCGCAGAGAGCATCAGGACAACAAGAGAAGATGCGTGTCCGCAGGCCGCACATACCAGGCTGTACCACCGCCCCACATCGATCAAGCTTAGTCGGGAGGAGCAGGACGTCCCCTTCCAGCCGGTGGCCAATCAATATGGGTCGCAGCCAGGGCATCGAGGATGAACTCCGTCGGCACGAGCATGAAGTCTGTGCCCTGTAGTGCCGGTATCCATCCATCCGGCGGCCAAGCAGGCCTGGGTCGCAGCCGAGGCGGCGTGGTCACTGAAGCCATTAAGAACGCCGCTATGGATGAGCGCAGGCGGGTGCGGGCGACGGTGGACGGGAACGTGGCTGTGGGAGCGCCGGCACGGGCAGCGGGCGGTGGTGCTGCGGATCCAGCCGTGGCACCATGTGCGCAAGGAGAACAGCGGGCACCCAGGCCGCGCCATGGCGACCACTGCCTGCCCACTCCTGTACCGGCGAGGCGAGCGCGCAACCCGCCGGAGCGAGGCTCGCAATGCGGCACTCCCCTCCCCCGCCAGGCACCACGTCCACGCCGCCAGTTCACCACCTGCCCCGATGGTGACGACCACCGAGGTTAGGGACCCGAGGATAGCTCGATCCGATGTTGCGCGGTTGCTAGAGGAAGGTTATCGGGCGGGCGGCGCAGATTCGTGCCGGCCGGTAGCTTTGCGGTCGGGATGCAGCGATGATGAGGGGGGAGCCGGTGGCGGCGAAGAAAAGCGCTCGCGGGGGGACGTGCGTGCGATGAGGCCGAGCGGCCGACTACGTGTGTTGGGTTTCGTAGTAATTTCAAAAAAATTTCTACGCACACGCAAGATCACACGCAAGATCATGTGATGCATAGCAACGAGGGGGAGAGTGTTGTCTACGTACCCAACGCAGACCGACTGCGGAAGCGATGACACGACGTAGAGGAAATAGTCATACGTCTTCACGATCCAACCGATCAAACACCGAATCTACGGCACCTCCGAGTTCGAGCACACGTTCAGCTCGATGACGATCCCCGGACTCCGATCCAACAAAGTGTCGGGGAAGAGTTCCGTCAGCACGACGGCGTGGTGACGATCTTGATGAACTACAGCAGCAGGGCTTCGCCTAAACTCCGCTACAGTATTATCGAGGAATATGGTGGCAGGGGGCACCGCACACGGCTAAGGAATAGATCACGTGGATCAACTTGTGTGTCTTTGGGGTGTCTCTACCTCAGTATATAAAGGAGCCAAGGGGGGAGGGGGCGCCGGCCAAGAGAGAGAGGCGCAGGAGGAGTCCTACTCCTTCCGGGAGTAGGACTCCCCTCCAATCCTATTCCAACTAGGATTCCCCAAGTGGGAAAGAGGGGAGAAGGGTGGCCGGCCACCTCTCCTAGTCCTAATAGGACTAGGGGAAGGGGGGAGGCGCGCAGCCCTTGTGGGCAGCCCTTTCACCTTTCCACTAAGGCCCATGAAGGCCCATATGGCTCCCGGGGGGGTCCGGTAACCTCCCGGTAACCCGGTAAAATCCCGATTTCACCCGGAACACTTCCGATATCCAAATATAGGCTTTCAATATATCAATCTTTACGTCTCGACCATTTCGAGACTCCTCTTCATGTCCGTGATCACATCCGGGACTCCGAACAACCTTCGGTACATCAAAATGCATAAACTCATAATATAACTGTCATCGTAACCTTAAGCGTGCGGACCCTACGGGTTCGAGAACAATGTAGACATGACCGAGACACGTCTCCGGTCAATAACCAATAGCGGGACCTGGATGCCCATATTGGCTCCTACATATTCTACGAAGATCTTTATCGGTCAGACCGCATAACAACATACGTTGTTCCCTTTGTCATCGGTATGTTACTTGCCCGAGATTCGATCGTCGGTATCCAGTACCTAGTTCAATCTCGTTACCGGCCAGTCTCTTTACTCGTTCCGTAATACATCATCTCACAACTAACATATTAGTTGTAATGCTTGCAAGGCTTATGTGATGTGCATTACCGAGAGGGCCCAGAGATACCTCTCCGACAATCGGAGTGACAAATCCTAATCTCGAAATACGCCAACCCAACATCTACCTTTGGAGACACCTGTAATGCTCCTTTATAATCACCCAGTTACGTTGTGACGTTTGGTAGCACCCAAAGTGTTCCTCCGGCAAACGGGAGTTGCATAATCTCATAGTCATAGGAACATGTATAAGTCATGAAGAAAGCAATAGCAACATACTAAACGATCGGGTGCTAAGCTAATGGAATGGGTCATGTCAATCAGATCATTCAACTAATGATGTGACCTCGTTAATCAAATAACAACTCATTGTTCATGGTTAGGAAACATAACCATCTTTGATTAACGAGCTAGTCAAGTAGAGGCATACTAGTGACACTTTGTTTGTCTATGTATTCACACATGTATTATGTTTCCGGTTAATACAATTCTAGCATGAATAATAAACATTTATCATGATTATAAGGAAATATATAATAACTTTATTATTGCCTCTAGGGCATATTTCCTTCAGTCTCCCACTTGCACTAGAGTCAATAATCTAGATTACACTGTAATGATTCTAACACCCATGGAGCCTTGGTGCTGATCATGTTTTGCTCGTGGAAGAGGCTTAGTCAACGGGTCTGCAATATTTAGATCCGTATGTATCTTGCAAATCTCTATGTCTCTCACCTGGACTAGATCCCTGATGGAATTGAAGCGTCTCTTGATGTGTTTGGTCCTTTTGTGAAATCTGGATTCCTTTGCCAAGGCAATTGCACCAGTGTTGTCACAAAAGATTTTCATTGGACCTGATGCACTAGGTATGACACCTAGATCGGATATGAACTCCTTCATCCAGACTCCTTTGTTCGCTGCTTCCGAAGCAGCTATGTACTCCGCTTCACATGTAGATCCCGCTACGACGCTTTGTTTAGAACTGCACCAACTGACAGCTCCATCGTTTAATGTAAACACATATCCGGTTTGCGATTTAGAATCGTCCGGATCAGTGTCAAAGCTTGCATCAACGTAACCTTTTACGGTGAGCTCTTTGTCACCTCCATATACGAGAAACATATCCTTAGTCCTTTTCAGGTATTTCAGGATGTTCTTGACCGCTGTCCAGTGATCCATTCTTGGATTACTTTGGTACCTCCCTGCTAAACTTATAGCAAGGCACACATCAGGTCTGGTACACAGCATTGCATACATGATAGATCCTATGGCTGATGCATAGGGAACATCTTTCATGTTCTCTCTACCTTCTGCAGTGGTCGGGCATTGAGTCTTACTCAATTTCACACCTTGTAACACAGGCAAGAATCCTTTCTTTGCTTGATCCATTTTGAACTTCTTCAAAATTTTGTCAAGGTATGTGCTTTGTGAAAGTCCAATTAAGCGTCTTGATCTATCTCTATACATCTTAATGCCTAATATGTAAGCAGCTTCACCGAGGTCTTTCATTGAAAAACTTTTATTCAAGTATCCCTTTATGCTATCCAGAAATTCTATATCATTTCCAATTAGCAATATGTCATCCACATATAATATCAGAAATGCTACAGAGCTCCCACTCACTTTATTGTAAATACAGGCTTCTCCGAAAGTCTGTATAAAACCAAATGCTTTGATCACACTATCAAAACGTTTATTCCAACTCCGAGAGGCTTGCACCAGTCCATAAATGGATCGCTGGAGCTTGCACACTTTGTTAGCTCCCTTTGGATCGACAAAACCTTCTGGTTGCATCATATACAACTCTTCTTCCAAAAAACCATTCAGGAATGCAGTTTTGACATCCATCTGCCAAATTTCATAATCATAAAATGCGGCAATCGCTAACATGATTCGGACGGACTTAAGCATCGCTACGGGTGAGAAGGTCTCATCGTAGTCAATCCCTTGAACTTGTCGAAAACCTTTCGCGACAAGTCGAGCTTTGTAGACAGTAACATTACCATCAGCGTCGGTCTTCTTCTTGAAGATCCATTTATTCTCAATTGCTTGCCGATCATCGGGCAAGTCAACCAAAGTCCATACTTTGTTCTCATACATGGATCCCATCTCAGATTTCATGGCTTCAAGCCACTTTGCGGAATCTGGGCTCACCATCGCTTCTTCATAGTTCGTAGGTCATCATGATCTAGTAGCATGACTTCCAGAACTGGATTACCGTACCACTCTGGTGCGGATCTTACTCTGGTTGATCTACGAGGTTCAGTAGTATCTTGTTCTGAAGTTTCATGATCATTATCATTAACTTCCTCACTTATTGGTGTAGGTGTCGCAGAAACAATTTTCTGTGATGTACTACTTTCCAACAAGGGAGCAGGTACAGTTACCTCGTCAAGTTCTACTTTCCTCCCACTCACTTCTTTCGAGAGAAACTCCTTCTCAAGAAAGTTTCCGAATTTAGCAACAAAGGTCTTGCCTTCGGATCTGTGATAGAAGGTGTATCCAATAGTTTCCTTTGGATATCCTATGAAGACACATTTCTCCGATTTGGGTTCGAGCTTATCAGGTTGAAGCTTTTTCACATAAGCATCGCAGCCCCAAACTTTAAGAAACGACAACTTTGGTTTCTTGCCAAACCACAGTTCATAAGGCGTCGTCTCAACGGATTTTGATGGTGCCCTATTTAACGTGAATGCGGCCGTCTCTAGAGCATAACCCCAAAACGATAGCGGTAAATCAGTAAGAGACATCATAGATCGCACCATATCTTGTAAAGTACGATTACGACGTTCGGACACACCATTACCTTGTGGTGTTCCGGGCGGCGTGAGTTGCGAAACTATTCCACAGTTTTTCAAATGTACACCAAACTCGTAACTCAAATATTCTCCTCCACGATCAGATCGTAGAAACTTTATTTTCTTGTTACGATGATTTTCAACTTCACTCTGAAATTCTTTGAACTTTTTAAATGTTTCAGACTTATGTTCCATTAAGTAGATATATCCATATCTGCTCAAATCATCTGTGAAGGTGAGAAAATAACGATATCCGCCACGAGCCTCAATATTCATCGGACCACATACATCGGTATGTTTGATTTCCAACAAATCTGTTGCTCTCTCCATAGTACCGAAGAACGGTGTTTTAGTCATCTTGCCCATGAGGCACGGTTCACAAGAACCAAGTGATTCATAATCAAGTGGTTCCAAAAGTCCATCAGTATGGAGTTTCTTCATGCGCTTTATACCGATATGACCTAAACGACAGTGCCACAAATAAGTTGCACTTTCATTATCAACTCTGCATCTTTTGGCTTCAACATTATGAATATGTGTATTACTACTATCGAGATTCAATAAGAATAGACCACTCTCCAAGGGTGCATGACCATAAAAGATATTACTCATATAAATAGAACAACCATTATTCTCTGATTTCAATGAATAACCGTCTCGCATTAAACAAGATCCAGATATAATGTTCATGCTCAACGCTGGCTCCAAATAACAATTATTTAGGTCTAATATTAATCCCGAAGGTAGATGTAGAGGTAGCGTGACGACCGCGATCACATCGACTTTGGAACCGTTTCCCACGCGCATCGTCACCTCGTCCTTAGCCAATCTTCGCTTAATCCGTAGCCCCTGTTTCGAGTTGCAAATATTAGCAACAGAACCAGTATCAAATACCCAGGTGCTACTGCGAGCATTAGTAAGGTACACATCAATAACATGTATATCACATATACCTTTGTTCACTTTGCCATCCTTCTTATCCGCCAAATACTTGGGGCAGTTCCGCTTCCAGTGACCAGTCTGCTTGCAGTAGAAGCACTCAGTTTCAGGCTTAGGTCCAGACTTGGGTTTCTTCTCTTGAGCAGCAACTGGCTTGCCGTTCTTCTTGAAGTTCCCCTTCTTCTTTCCTTTGCCCTTTTTCTTGAAACTAGTGGTCTTGTTGACCATAAACACTTGATGCTCTTTCTTGATTTCTACCTCCGCAGCTTTCAGCATCGCGAAGAGCTCGGGAATAGTCTTGTTCATCCCTTGCATATTATAGTTCATCACGAAGCTCTTGTAGCTTGGTGGCAGTGATTGGAGAATTCTGTCAATGACGCAATCATCTGGAAGATTAACTCCCAATTGAATCAAGTGATTATTATACCCAGACATTCTGAGTATATGCTCACTCACAGAACTGTTCTCCTCCATCTTGCAGCTATAGAATTTATTAGAGACTTCATATCTCTCAATCCGGGCATTTGCTTGAAATATTAACTTCAACTCCTGGAACATCTCATATGCTCCATGACGTTCAAAACGTCGTTGAAGTCCCGATTCTAAGCCGTAAAGCATGGCACACTGAACTATCGAGTAGTCATCAGCTTTGCTTTGCCAGACGTTCATAACATCTGGTGTTGCTCCAGCAGTAGGCCTGGCACCCAGCGGTGCTTCCAGGACGTAATTCTTCTGTGCAGCAATGAGGATAATCCTCAAGTTACGGACCCAGTCCGTGTAATTGCTACCATCATCTTTCAATTTTGCTTTCTCAAGGAACGCATTAAAATTCAACGGAACAACAGCACGAGCCATCTATCTACAATCAACATAAACAAGCAAGATACTATCAGGTACTAAGTTCATGATAAATTTAAGTTCAATTAATCATATTACTTAAGAACTCCCACTTAGATAGACATCCCTCTAATCCTCTAAGTGATCACGTGATCCAAATCAACTAAACCATGTCCGATCATCACGTGAGATGGAGTAGTTTCATCGGTGAACATCATTATGTTGATCATATCTACTATATGATTCACGCTCGACCTTTCGGTCTCCGTGTTCCGAGGCCATATCTGTATATGCTTGGCTCGTCAAGTATAACCTGAGTATTCCGCGTGTGCAACTGTTTTGCACCCGTTGTATTTGAACGTAGAGCCTATCACACCCGATCATCACGTGGTGTCTCAGCACGAAGAACTTTCGCAACGGTGCATACTCAGGGAGAACACTTCTTGATAATTTAGTGAGAGATCATCTTATAATGCTACCGTCAATCAAAGCAAGATAAGATGCATAAAAAGATAAACATCACATGCAATCAATATAAGTGATATGATATGGCCATCATCATCTTGTGCTTGTGATCTCCATCTCCGAAGCACCGTCATGATCACCATCGTCACCGGCGCGACACCTTGATCTCCATCGTAGCATCGTTGTCGTCTCGCCAATCTTATGCTTCCACGACTATCACTACCGTTTAGTAATATTACATCGCGATTGCATTGCATACAATAAAACGACAACCATATGGCTCCTGCCAGTTGCCGATAACTCGGTTACAAAACATGATCATCTCATACAATAAAATTCAGCATCATGCCTTGACCATATCACATCACAACATGCCCTGCAAAAACAAGTTAGACGTCCTCTACTTTGTTGTTGCATGTTTTACGTGGCTGCTACGGGCTTAAGTAAGAACCAATCTCACCTACGCATCAAAACCACAACGATAGTTTGTCAAATAGACTCCGTTTTAACCTTCGCAAGGACCGGGCGTAGCCATACTTGGTTCAACTAAAGTTGGAGAGACAGTCGCCCGCAAGCCATCTATGTGCAAAGCACGTCGAGGGAACCGGTCTCGCGTAAGCGTACGCGTAAGGTTGGTCCGGGTCGTCTCGTCCAACAATACCGCCGAACCAAAGTATGACATGCTGGTAGGCGGTATGACTTGTATCGTCCACAACTCACTTGTGTTCTACTCGTGCATATAACATCAACATAAATAACCTAGGCTCGGATACCACTGTTGGGTTTCGTAGTAATTTCAAAAATTTTCCTACGCACACGCAAGATCATGTGATGCATAGCAACGAGGGGGAGAGTGTTGTCTACGTACCCAACGCAGACCGACTGCGGAAGCGATGACACGACGTAGAGGAAATAGTCGTACGTCTTCACGATCCAACCGATCAAGCACCGAATCTACGGCACCTCCGAGTTCGAGCACACGTTCAGCTCGATGACGATCCCCGGACTCCGATCCAACAAAGTGTCGGGGAAGAGTTCCGTCAGCACGACGGCGTGGTGATGATCTTGATGAACTACAGCAGCAGGGCTTCGCCTAAACTCCGCTACAGTATTATCGAGGAATATGGTGGCAGGGGGCACCGCACACGGCTAAGGAATAGATCACGTGGATCAACTTGTGTGTCTTTGGGGTGTCTCTACCTCAGTATATAAAGGAGCCAAGGGGGGAGGGGGCGCCGGCCAAGAGAGAGAGGCGCAGGAGGAGTCCTACTCCTTCCGGGAGTAGGACTCCCCTCCAATCCTATTCCAACTAGGATTCCCCAAGTGGGAAAGAGGGGGGAAGGGTGGCCGGCCACCTCTCCTAGTCCTAATAGGACTAGGGGAAGGGGGGAGGCGCGCAGCCCTTGTGGGCAGCCCTTTCACCTTTCCACTAAGGCCCATGAAGGCCCATATGATTCCCGGGGGGTTCCGGTAACCCCCGGTACTCCGGTAAAATCCCGATTTCACCCGGAACATTCCGATATCCAAATATAGGCTTCCAATATATCGATCTTTATGTCTCGACCATTTCGAGACTCCTCGTCATGTCCATGATCACATCCGGGACTCCGAACAACCTTCGGTACATCAAAATGCATAAACTCATAATTAACTGTCATCGTAACTTAAGCGTGCGGACCCTACGGGTTCGAGAACAATGTAGACATGACCGAGACACGTCTCCGGTCAATAACCAATAGCGGAACCTGGATGCTCATATTGGCTCCTACATATTCTACGAAGATCTTTATCGGTCAGACGCATAACAACATACGTTGTTCCCTTTGTCATCGGTATGTTACTTGCCCGAGATTCGATCGTCGGTATCCAATACCTAGTTCAATCTCGTTACCGGCAAGTCTCTTTACTCGTTCCGTAATACATCATCTCACAACTAACATATTAGTTGCAGTGCTTGCAAGGCTTATGTGATGTGCATTACCGAGAGGGCCCAGAGATACCTCTCCGACAATCGGAGTGACAAATCCTAATCTCGAAATACGCCAACCCAACATCTACCTTTGGAGACACCTGTAATGCTCCTTTATAATCACCCAGTTACGTTGTGACGTTTGGTAGCACCCAAAGTGTTCCTCCGGCAAACGGGAGTTGCATAATCTCATAGTCATAGGAACATGTATAAGTCATGAAGAAAGCAATAGCAACATACTAAACGATCGGGTGCTAAGCTAATGGAATGGGTCATGTCAATCAGATCATTCAACTAATGATGTGACCTCGTTAATCAAATAACAACTCATTGTTCATGGTTAGGAAACATAACCATCTTTGATTAACGAGCTAGTCAAGTAGAGGCATACTAGTAACACTTTGTTTGTCTATGTATTCACACATGTATTATGTTTCCGGTTAATACAATTCTAGCATGAATAATAAACATTTATCATGATTATAAGGAAATATATAATAACTTTATTATTGCCTCTAGGGCATATTTCCTTCAATGTGTTGCTAGAGATCCATGCTGCGATAGAAAGAAAAAATACGAAACGTTATTTCCACGATAGCCGCTTTATTATTAGTGAAAAGATTATTAGTATCACCTCGTTTATATTACA
The DNA here is from genome assembly GCF_003073215.2 of Triticum urartu. Lineage (NCBI taxonomy): Eukaryota > Viridiplantae > Streptophyta > Magnoliopsida > Poales > Poaceae > Triticum > Triticum urartu. The sequence continues at coordinate 483,418,837 of NC_053026.1, forward strand.
ATTTTGTCTATACAAATCATAAAAACGTATTATGACATGAGAAGAAAGTGTATTGTGACGGTGAATCCACGGAGTCAATTCGTGCTTTATTATTAAGGAAAGATAGAGAGAGATAAAGAAAGGGCTGATCCTTTCCTTTCCGAAACCATAGTTTTTGGACAGGGCCGGAGCCAGATCTATGTTTTTTTTGCTGAAAAAATAATATGTTTTTTGTTTTGTTTTGGAAAAGGTGTTTTTGCATATGTCTATAACATTTTTTTTAGCAACTGCATATGTGTATAACAGAGAGTGACAATGTGGTCTCTAAGAGTGTGGCTGAACCTCTAAAATCCTTGAAATTGTGGGGGAAAAGAAGTACACACACTATCGGTCGACCGGTCCACCACTGCGCTCGGCCTCCACACCTGGCCCAAGTTACCACTTGGGCTGTGGGCCTTAGCCTGGTTACATTCCATTTCAGTGTCAGAGTCTGAATCCACCCATGCCACTCATCTCACTGATCCGGCGACACTGGAGGCTCTGGCTATTCGAGAGGGACTGGCTCTGGCAGAAGATTTGAATCTAAATCAAATACAGCTCGCTTCAGACTGTGAAGGAGTGGTACGAGATGTGAGGTGTGGAACTGCTGCTGATTTTGGAGCGATCATCAAGGAAATACAATTAAATTCAATGTCTTTCATTTCCTGTAATATAGCCTATGAAAGTAGGAACTCAAATATTGAGGCTCACAATTAGCGAAACACGCATTAAGGTTAGGGCTTGGTCGCCATGTTTGGTTGAGCCAACCCGATGGTATTTATTTCATACCTGTAAACATTATGATGGTTTGAATAAAACTTCGCGAGATTGTCTTAAAAAAAAAATCTCACCCCTCCGCAGGGAAAGCAAAAAAACCTTCTCGTGCGCCATTGCGCCGCACCAACTCTCGCCGGCGGCCGGCAGATCGTAGCCCGTGTCCGTGAGTCCATCGCAAGCAGTATCTTTTACTTTTGTTTATTATCTATAAATCCCCTATTACTAATACTATTCCTTATTGTAGTTTTTGTAAATTACTACTACTCGGTCTGCAATCTGACTAGATTATCAAATACATCCACCTCTCACTTTACTTATCTGTACTGAGATTTACACCTTGTTCTGTATTTTCTCTAGATAGATTGACATGTTACCTACCGTTACAAGAAACAGTTTGTATTGTGCATCTGTAATTCTGTATGCATTACATCTTGCAGTCAAAGGATTGAGTACTATGAGTACTGATCAGGAAATCATGTGCCCACCATTGCATTTCAGGTGCCGAACGATCTTGCCGAATGCGCCGGCCTCCTGCTGAAATTTGAGATGGGCTCTAGGCCCATATAGCAATTTCTGAAAAATTTCTAAGGGCCCATGTGGGTTATATGGCACTAGGTGTAGTGGGAAATTTAGTTCCACCCCGCTAGTGGGAGGAGAGTTGGAGTGGTTTATAAGGGTTTCTCTTCTGCATGCTATTGGAGCTTGAGAAGAGAAGAGGCCCTCGCGCACTCCTCCTCCGCCGCCCGCCTCAGCGCGCCGCGCCGCGGGTTGCGGGATTGAGCCGAGCCGAGCCCACACCTACGCGCTTATTTTTGCCAGTCACTAACGGAGATTTCTCTGACAACATCGGATCGTAGGCTGTCACGGACTCGGACGTGGGTCGAGCCCACTGCGTCTATATAAGTGTGCGGTGTCTCCTAACTCTAGACGCCACGAACAGATCACATCTGCTCACGCCCACCCTTATTCCCTTGTTGCTGCTGCCGCCGGTGACTCCATCCCGTCCGCCGCGTACACGGTCGACGGGAGAGCAGGTCTCCGAAACCACGCCCTTCTGGTTCCTGTACGGGGGGAGGGGCGAATAGGTTTTTGGGCAGCGATTACGCGACTGCTCGCTTCCGATCGTCTACTTCCTCTACGTCCGCGTCGCCTTCATCATCACCATGTCCACCGACGCCGAACGTGCCGCCGCCGAGAAAGCTGAAGCCGACAAGAAGGCCGTCGAGGACGCCGCTGCCGCCACCAAAGCCGCGGCCTCTGCATGGCCTACTGGAGGGTATAACTCGTTTATCCCGCTCCTACTGTTTTCTGTTTTAGCCATGCTAGCGTTATACGTAGATCTTTCTGCAATTAGCGTAGTATGTGCTAGCTTGACTGAATATCAGTATGTGTTTATTTGTGTCAATGTCGTGCTAGTGATTTACTCGCGGATTAATTTAATCGAGAAATTGCCTATTTACTCAACACCTCCGTGAGGATACACTTGTCCGTCTCCGCATTTACGACAAACTTCCCACGGCAGATTTTGTTGCGATCAAGACCAATGACCTGGTGCCGGTGTGCACCTCAGCACATCTTGCCAATCAGGTATGCTAACCAGCAACCCCTTTGATCATGTGCAAACAGGGCAACTTTCATATGCAAAACAGAGTCTACATGGAGAATTTGGGCAAGATAGTCTTCTCTTTATGTCATATATATAGTAATGGCCACTGGAAATTTTAGGATATGCGCATGAATTTGATTATTATTTTTCTAAGTAGAAACAGCTAAGGATATATGCAGGACTTTGAGTTGAAGAAGCCAAGTGAGTAGGGTGCAGCTTTCAGGGTCGAGGCGTAAGGACCGACATTAGAGAAACATGTTAGTTAGTGTTCATCTAAAACAGAACTGTAGGTGCTACTAGTTTTTATCTTGCTTCAGAAAGTTAGTTGCTCCAAGCTAAGCTGCCATGTAGAACATTCACAACTTTCCCAAAGCTGTTATTCGTTTCCTTGCATCTAGATCAATATTAATGGCACTGCTAGATGAAGCTTGCATGTCACAAAATACAAAATCATGAACACTATTCCTACACATAGCAGCTTCTACAGTACATTGAGTGCATCGAACCAATTTACTCTGTTGATAAAGTAAACAATCCAGAGTGTCGTTAACGTATATGTGCATAATAGAGGAAAACTTGCATATCATTTCTTGGGTGATTCAAATGGTATGCTCAAGTTTTAGTCTCCACTTTGTGCTTTTTTTTTGGTGTGTGACGAGGATCTCCACTTTGTTGTGGCCAGGTTGGGATTGCTTATCTGAACATGCAGTTTCCCTTTGTGAGAAATGGGGTAAAATCAGGAGAGTTCAGAGTGATTGCTACATTGCCGATGACTACAGGTAGCTATAGTATTTATTGTTTCAGTTTATCATCCGACTGTGTGTAACGACTTTGCAAATAACACAGTACAATGCTTCTTTTTTTGGAATTCAAGCCATGTTTTCGACAAGCACAAAGATAGAGGTGAGGCAAGGTAATGAAGTCAGTCAGATGGGAATCGGGCTTCATCACCCCATCTTCCACCCAACTGTTCAAAATCCACCCGAGGCAGCTACAGTAGGTTTGGAAACTGTGTCTCAATTGATAGCTCATATTTCCCAGGTAAATGGTTGCTGTACATAGAGATACACAATATGTGCAATTACACACATGTAAACTAATGAGTATGTGCTTTTCTATTTGTGTAGAAATTTCTGAGTTACAGGAACTCCAAGAGGCCAACGCACGGCAAGTGCTCGGTGGTTCTTTACGGGCCTTACCAGAACAAGGAAATTGCGAGGGGGGTCGCTCACACTATGAACATGATATTCGAATACACTGATGCATCAAAGCTGATAAAAGATTACCCAGATGATTCTATAGCAGCCGTAAGATTTTTTTTCCGTATCCCATATATTCTACCTGACAGCATATTCTCTTTTCGAAAGAAAAAAAGAAATCTTGACAACATAATTAACATTATGTTCTACTTTTTGTTTATCACATATTTTAGGTGGACGAGCTGTTTACAGGGAGGGGCCCGCGTGTATTATTCATTGACACATTTGATAATGTCGCACCTGAAGTAGGAAGAGGTTACAGCTACATCACTGATGTGATAGCTGCCAAGGTAGGCATTGGCAAATATTCTTCAAATTGACCATGATTCACAGAGCTAATCTGATGTATGTTACAGCTTAAGCTCACTTTGGACGAGCCAATGGAGAACCATGTCTTTATCATTGCAGGAGCAAGGTTAGAAAACTGCTTTCATATCTTCTTAATTATGTATTGGTGCATCTTAGAAAATTCTCCACATACAAAAACACTTCTAACCAAATGACTGAATTTTTTTAATTCATTTTTAAGGTGGAGATCCTTCGTAGAACCTGGTATTCATTCACGTGTGAGTGATGTACTATTCTGTAGACCACAAGAAGAACAGCAGGAGTGGGACAGTGTTGGGACGTGTCTCCGGCGCTTGATGACTCTGCCATACAAAGGGGAGCATAGCCGTTGGAGAACACCTAGTGTTGTTCTGTATGGATGGAACTCTTCTCAGATGTGGAACGTTGCCAGCTCGTTTGCTGCGTGTCGTTCTCTCAAGCTTGTGAGAGCTGAAGCATCACATCTTCTCAGGATGTACAACCGCGTTGGACATGCCGCGGTGAAGATATAGCTTATTTGATAACTTCTTCATATATTTAATGTAAGTTTCGATTGATTCTAACTCGGTCTGCTTAAAATTTTAGGTAGCAGACCTTTTCCTGAGAGCGACGTGTGAGGGGCCAGCCTTGTTATTCGTTTACAGTTTCGACACAGTTGGAGATCATGCCATGATAAATGAGGTAAATCTATTCTCTTATTATATACTGTATACCGGTAAGTTATTTCATTCCTAGCGAGATGAGCAGCATGTCATTGGCCTACCCAGGATAATGACCAAATCATCCTAAACCCATTGCTCTCACCACTTGCAAAAATTACCAAAATCCACTTAAATTACATTGTTAATTGTCAAAATCATGTGGCGAAGCAAGTAACACATGCTTCTTGCTAAGTAAGCATATGCCTCTAAGTGCACTATAATTGTGTTCCAAATTATCCGGTCTCATGTCCTGGTGGTTAGTTTTAACATGTTCATGTGTGCTTGTAGACAATTGTGGAAAAACATGATCATCACCAAATAGCATAGTGGTTGCAGAGTAATGTGTCCTTTTATTTTCTGCAGATGATTTATTACCATTTAGTGGTGGTAAAACATGGTTGTTTGTCCTTTTACAAAGGTGGTAAAACAGGTTAATTTTGGGAGGGGTAGAGAGCATAAATTGTGAACGTTTTGATTATAAGTTTATTTCCCCTTCATCTTAGAGAGAGACATCCCCATGCCTCTTGAAGTTCTCACAGAACGAGTAGCCTCATTTGGTTTGTAGGAATTTTGTAGGTATTCTATAGGATAGGATTTTCAAAAGAAAAAAACAAAGTCCTTTGAAGCCTAGCCTAGACTCAATGGAAAAATTCCTATCCTAAAGTACACGCTTACTAGCCTAATATTCTGTGCATCCTATATATGAACATATGTTCAGAGTGTCAATAAGGATCAAAGAAATTCAAGTTGAAATGTACGCACTCTGTATATAATAACTAAAATCAATATAACTAAGATCTGATATAAATAGTAGTAACTCATATGATGCATGACTATTTGCTTATGAGAAAAAAAGAAGTTAAATATCTCATAGAAATTCCCGAGGAATGATATTGTTCACTCTCAATTTAGTAGAACTCATGACAAATGCAAATTTTGCTCTTGCTAAATATGGTACGCCCATACATATTGACTAGTCTTTTCTCTCTTTGATCTTTTCTTTTGCAGCTCCGTGTCCACCTGGACAATATGGACAGGCAGGTCCATGTGTTTTTTTTGACGAAAATGCTGTCAGCGCAGCTTTTCATTGAAAATGTGGGGGTGTGGGGGAACAACATACAGAGAAGTTACAAGAGCATCAAAGGAGAGGCCTAAGATGCCAATCACCATTAACTACCGCTAGTACTGCCCCCTAGTCAGGTTCTCTAGGTCTAAACATCAACAAGCTAGCCCTACGGCGACCTGCAGTATGCCAAGTTCTTGATTCCTCGATCATCCTTTCCAGCACTGCTGAAACATTCGACGATTGATTTTTGAAAATTCTGGCATTGCGCTCGTTCCATATAGTCCACCAAGCTAGTTGCACAAGGGAGCTCCAGTTCTTCTGCTCCGCTCCGGTGATCATGGCGGTGGTTTGCTCCGCCCATTGTGCAATAGATGTGGTGGTTGGTGATGGTGCTATGTCTAGTCGTAGGTTGCAATAGCGCAGAACCGCGTGCCAAATTTGTATCGAGAAGGGGCATGTTGCCAGTAAGTGTAGCACATCTTCCATTGGTCCGTTGCAGAGGGCGCAAGTCGCATCATGTGGCCACCCCTTTTGCGCAAGCACATCAGCAGTGTTGCATCTTCCAAGCATGGCTAGCCAAGCAAAGATTTTGCATTTTCCTGGGGCATCAGATTTCCATATGAAGTTGCCGAAACCCGCCCTGATGCAGCCTTGAAACTGAATTAGGCAGGCCGATTTGGATGAAAACTCACACGGTCAGATTCGTCTCGGAGGACAGTATTGTTGATGGACGTCCATAAGGCAGTGAATTCTCTTGTTGCTTGTGCCGACAGGTTACGTTTTAGGTGTCTGATCCATCTTCCATCCCCAATAGCCTGCGCAACCGTGAGGTTTTTCCGTGTGCAGTGTCCGAAGAGCTCGGGGAAAGCGTGCTGCAAACTAACTCCGTGATGCCAGGGCTCCTTCCAAAATAAAATCCGTTCTCCGTTGCCAAGATGGAAAACAACAGAGGCGTTGAAGAGGGCCGTCACCTTGGTGTCAATAGGGAGGTCGAGCTCTTGCCATGGCTTGTGCTGATCGTTCCATGATTGCCAGAGCCATCTCATTCTGAGAGCCAAACTTTGGGCCGATAGGTTGGTGATTCCTAGGCCCCCAAATTCCTTTGGCCTGCATACCAACTTCCAGTTGACAAGACACTTCCCTCCAGCTGCCACCTCACTGCCCGCCCAAAGAAAACCCCGGCGAACTTTGTCGATCAATTTTGCCAGCCATACTGGCAAATGAAGTGCTATCATTTGGAAAACTGGCATCGCCGATAGGACGCTCCTGACTAGGTCCAGTCTCCCATCAAGGGACAACAACGCTAGTTTCCATCCTTTCATCCTCCCCAAAATTTTGTCACGGATCGGCTGCAAGTCCCCCTTTTTAAGATTGGAGTCGGATAGAGGCATGCCAAGATATTTGCATGGGAAATCCTTGATTGGGCAGCCAAGGTCTTGTAGCAGGTCTGTAAGGGTTATCCCGTCGCAGCAAATAGGGGTAACTGAAGATTTCGCCAGGTTGGTGTGCAGCCCTGTGGCGTCTCCAAAAAGCCGTAGTAGTTGCATGACCAGGAGCACCTCTCTTCTGGCCGGGTTGATGAATGTAATCGCGTCATCAGCATACAACGAAGTTCTGAAGGAATGTTGTGTTGCCCAATCGGACCCAGGATCCCCATGCTCACTGCTTTGTCAAACAGCACAGCTAGGCAGTCCATCACAAGGACGAACAAGAGCGGGGAGAGAGGATCTCCCTGCCTTAGGCCCCTTTGTAAGCTAATTCTCTCCGATAGCTCTCCATTAACCAAGACTTTAGTGGATGCCGATCTGAGCAGAGCAGCCAGGCAATTTGTGAATTTTCTTCCAAAGCCCCTTGCCACAAGTAACTCGAGTAGGAACTCCCAGGAGACCGTATCAAAAGCTCATTGAATATCTATTTTGAGCATCAGTGCTGGTGTTTTGGATTTGTGAAAAGCCTTCGCCATGCCATTGACGTAACAAAAATTGTCTTGAATGGCCCGGCCTTTGATGAAGGCATTCTGACATGGTCTGATTAGGTCTTTCATCCTTCTCTGCAAACGTGTTGCAAGAATTTTGGTTACCAACTTGGCGAAGCTACATACTAGGCTGATGGGCCTGAAGTCTTTGGCGTGGATGGCTTCTGGAGTTTTGGGCAGCAGCACCATGGTTGCCTGATTCAGACGATGGAGGTTGGCCGTGGAATCTTGCTGTACGGCCTTGACGGCAGCGACTAGGTCGGTCTTGATAATGGGCCAACATCTTTGGTAAAAGAATCCTGTGAAACCATCAGGTCCCGGCGCTCGGTTCCCATCCAGTTCCTTGATATTGGCGAGGATCTCTTCTTCAGTGATAGGTTCATCCATATCGGTCATGTCAATCCTCTCATATCCAAGCATCGCCAGATTGAGACATCTTTTTCTGCTTTCTTTCACGCCGAAGATCGGTTCGAAGAAGTTGTGCATGGCTTTCACTTTGGCATCTTGGTCAGTGATGATTACCCCGCCCACCATCAGCCGGATGATGTAGTTCTTACGGCGCCGCGCTGATGCTTTGTTCTTGAAGAAGCGGCCCCCTGCATCCCCCTCTTTTATTCCCTGAACTCTTGATTTTTGCCTCCATATAGCTCGGTCAAGCGCAGCATACCCAAGCCGTTGCACCTTCAGAAGTGCTCTGAATTGCCTTTCCTCTGTTGTCAGACTTCTAACGTCCATGTCTTTGTCCATCTGTCCGATGGGCTCACTTGTGATCGCCGCTTTCAATTTGATGTCGTTGCAGAATTGAGCCTGCCATCGTCGAAGCCCTTTTGCCGTGGCGTCGAGCTTCCCCGCGAATGTGGCAATCGGGTCGCCAGAGGTTGGTGCCGTGTTCCAAGTGTTGCGAACAGTTTCCTCGAACCCCTCCAACTTCAGCCAGTGGTTCTGAAATCTGAAACTCCGTTTGTGTTTGAAAGCCATCTCACAATTCAGTAGTAAAGGACAGTGGTCTGAAATTTCAGATGACAGTGCCTGGAGCATGTAGTTTGGCATCGCCTCCTCCCACTCCCCATTTATCAGGATCCGATCAAGCTTCACCATGGTTGCACGCTCCTGCTCATTGCTCCATGTGTACCTATGCCCGTGTAGGTAAAGGTCTTTCAGCTGCAGCTCATTGATGAAGTTCTGAAACGCAGCGAGGCATCTTCGGTTTATCCGTGAGTTGCTCTTGTCATCGGCCCGTGCAATGAGGTTGAAGTCGCCAACGAGTACCAGGGCCGTGCCAGGGCTGCAGGAAGGTGATTTTTTGTTCCCAACCTTGCGGCCCATACACTGTGATAATCCCCATGGGCTCCCCTTGTGCTGTCTCCCCTACAGCAGTCACTGAATTGTCTTGAATCGCAATGGTGGAAAAGGTGTAATGATCCCCTTTCCAAGCCATCAGGACACCACCTCTAGTCCCATCAGCCGGCAAGTAGGCAAATTCAGTGAAGTCGGCGCCACAACATTGATGCACAACAGCCAGATCAATGAAGGATAATTTCGTCTCTTGCAAACACACTAGAGTTACATTGTTACGATACACCAACTCCTTGACTACCGTCCTCCTAGCTGGGTTGTTAAGCCCCCTGACATTCCACACTAACAGGTTGTCTTCCATTGGGACACATGATCGACGCACTGCCCGCGGTGCTGCCTATGCCGAAACCGGCATCGGCAGAGCACCCCTTTTGCCAGCCCTAGCCAAAGCAGAGAGAGCTTCCAGTTGGACTGGCGAGAGCGGTTCCTCGAACGCCTTTGAGTAGGCCAGAAGGCGCTGGTGTTCTGACTCGCCCCGTTCCAGGATTGCAAGCCCGCGCTTGGACATGACCAGGCGCCTTGCCTGCCTCATGATGTTCCCCTCGGCCTCCGGGAACAGTTTCTTCTTACAGCTCAGACGGTAGCTGCATCGAGTAGCCGTGGTCGGAGTCTTCGCTGGGCGGCGCGGTTGACCACGCTTCAGCTTTGGAGCTTGCAGGAAAGCTGGCTCTAGCGGCGCAGCGACGAGTTCCAAAAAACGCGCCGTGGCTTGGTCATGTGTCATCGGCAGCTCGCAGGCTTCGCCACCTGCCAAGCCCAAAGACTGCATCCCACTTGGTGTATCCGCGGCCCCAAGCGGCCCTGTCCCGCCCCTGATGGCATGGGCCTCGCCATCTGCCAAGCCCAACAGTTGTATGTCAGTTGGTGTAGTGGTGGCCCCGAGGAGCCCGGCGTCATCCAAGCTGGCCTGCACGGTCATTAGCAGCTCGTCATCAGCCGGTCCCACCAGGACTGGTTTCCCACGCCCCGCAACCGGCGAGTCAGCCTGTGTGATAGGGCAAGTAGCAGCGTCTTCCTGACCAACCGACAGCGCCATCACCGCCTGCACCAGACAAGAGGGAGCTGCACCTGTCAGATCCGAGGCCTCAGGCGTGCAGCACAGGCCAGTCGACATTGGCGGGGAAGTGGTGGCCCGCGTATCTCCGCTACCAGTGGAAAAGGAGGCAGCCTTCTCTAGCGGCAGGGGCAGGCTGGCTTGAAGGGCCCCCTCGTTAGTCCGTCCTGCGTCCTCTAGCGCTTGTCGGGGCATAGCTGGGCTCACCCATGCTCGCAGGACCGAGGAGGAGGTCAGCGGTCCCACGTGCCCAGCATGCATTGGGGTGACCGCATGCGATGTACCCGGCAGGAGCGCATGGGCCAGCCCCTCCGTTGCGGCTTTGCCAGCGCCGTCGTCGATGCCCGCCTCCTCGTCGGCAGGACCGAAGGCGATGTCCGCCAGCACCATTGCCGTCTTGGCGAAGCGTTCCTCTAGTTGCAGCACCCCTGGGACTCGGCAGTAGTTGCCGGAGTATGGGCGCCCATTGCGGCGGCGCCCTCTCTGCTCAGCCAGGGAGAGGCCAAAACCAGTCCTGCCCCTGGTCACCTCGTCGGAGACCCCATGCTCCCATGGATGCGGCATCTCCTCAGGTGGCGGCGCGTCGTCTTCTTCGTCCTCGTTGCCCCCTTCACGGCGGACCGCGTACTTCGGGCGGGGTGGGTAGTAGGTGACCGTGTCGACGTGAACGAGCACGGGGTAGTGCAGCTTGCGGGGCAGATGCTCGGTGCAAGCGCAGGTCTCGTTGCCGCCCCCCTCCAGCCCAAAGCCCGACGGGAGGGAAACATGAGTCAGCGGGTCGGGACAGTGAGTCCGGGGCCGCACAGTGAGCACCGTCTCCGTCGGGATCTCGTCGGGGTCTCCCACCCACACGCGTGCGACGAAGTAGGAGAGGTCAATCTTGTCGAAGGACTCGATTGCCACCTGGTAGATGAGGCATTCGGGCAGTAGATCTTGCGCTGTTTGAAGGGTGAACTCTTGAGGTGGGATGCCCTGGATGAATAGGCGGCCGCTGTATCTGCACTTGATGGAGGTGGAGAAGGTGAGGCGGTTCCACCGGCGTACCAGCAGAGGAGTGCCGTGGAGGTGCAGCATGTCGAAACCGCAGACCCCATCGAACCAACGCCGGTGGGCGAAACGCACGAAGAAGGATCCTGGCTGCATCAAGGAGACCTGGAAGCCGTTGGAGGGAACCTCGGATAACTCCGAGCGGATAGCCGCCGCGATGTCAGCCGGCCCCAACGCAGGCCGCGAGCCTGCCACCGTGATCACCAGGGCGGAGTTGTGGAGGCGCGCCTCTTCATCAAGCGCCTCCTACGTCTCCTCGATCAGGCAAAGGGGCAGGCTGAAGCGGTAGCCAAGGCCCAGAGGGAGGCGGCTCCCGCAGAGACGGAGGCGGAAAGCTCGCGCAGCCAGCCTCCGCTGCTCGCCGTTCCTCTTCGAGCCGTGGCCCCCGACACCCCGTTGCCCTTGGCGGAGGAGATCATCCAGGACCCGCTGCTGTTGGAGAGGGAGGAGGAGCCTGTGGCCTTGGCCGGGAGAGCGCCGCCTGCGGCGCCAACCGGAGCGGGCCAAGGCGGTCAATCGTCAGCGGCGTCGGAGGAGTCGGCCGGAGGTGAGCCAGAGAGCAGGGCCGGCCTCAAGGTGCAGCTGGCGACGGGCCGGCGTGCTGGAGGAGGCGCTGCTCCGCCGGAGTTGCGCCGAGCCGCGGGCGCAGGCCAGCCGGCTGGAGATCTGGAGGCGGCCAGCACCGCCGTGTCCGAGTGGACTCCCAGCGGGGGGACCAGCGAGCTGGATGCAGCGGCTCAAGGGGTCCGGAGCCGGCTACAAGCTCAAGCCGCCCTGCTGCAACAGCTCAACCAAGAGTTCTTGTCAACGTGAACCACTATCCGGGTGAGTCCTTCGCTCTTAGCTGCTTTGCTTTCTTAATTTCTTCCGTGGGGGCGCGTCAGCGCACCCACTGGGTGTAGTCCCCGAGATTCGGGCCGACTGCTGCGCAGTCGGGTCGGATCTTTCTCGACGGCCACCTTACTTTGCTTTCTTTCTAAACTTTCAGGAATACCACAACCTTCGTGCTGCCGCCTTCGACTCCCAGGCTCGAGAGTTGAGCCGGCGGACCGACGACCTGGCCGACAGCCGAAGTAAGTACTTGGTTTTGTTTATCTCCTGTGGGGGCGCGTCAGCGCACCCACTGGGTGTAGTCCCCGAGATTCGGGCCGACTGCTGCGCAGTCGGGTCGAATCTTTCTTGACGACTCTTTTCTTATTGATCTTTCTTCTTTCTTTGTCTTCAGGGGCCAACGCCGACTTGAGGAAGGAGCTTGGCGAAGCGAAGGCCGCCCTTTACGCCAAAGAGGCCGAGTGCACTGCCTTGGCCTAGGAACGGGATCGCCTGGCCAAGAAGCTGGCCGATCAAGAGGAAAGCCACAAAGCGGCCCTGCGGGCGGCGCAGGAAAGTGAAGACGCCTTGATGGCGGAGTATGAGATGGCGGCGGCGACCTGGTCTGAGACCCGGCGAGGCCTGGACGAAGGCTTCGGCCGAATCGAAGACTTGATCGACGGTAAGCTGCCTTCCTCGGCCCTCTCCTGCCACTTGCCGCTTGGGTTTTTTGACTTATCCTGAGCTCTTGCTTGTTGTTTCTTGCAGATTACTTCCCAGGCTACTCCGCCTTCGCCGCCCAAAGCATTGAGGCCCATCGCGAGGCGCGCCGGCAAGCGGGGGCCGACATCGCGCCGGATGCAAACCGGACCCTTGAGAAGCAGCTTCTGGCTGTCCAGGCACGGTTGCAGCCGGCTCATCGGATGCTTCGCCGGCTCCAACGTGCCGGGGCGCAAGTGCTGGCCGCCCTCTGGCCCGGCAAGATGATCCCCCGCACTCTGAGCTGAACTGCCGACTGGCTGGAAGTCGCAGTTGGTCGCTTCGAAGCTTGGAAAGCGTCAGCGGCCCGCCTCGGAGCCGGGCGGGCGTTGGAATTTGTCCGGGCTTGGTACCCAGGGCTGAGCCTGGACCAGCTGCGCACTTGGCGGATGGAGGCCGATGCGGAGCTGGAGGCGGTGAGGCCGGCTATCGCCCAGCGGGCTTCAACGATCGCCGAGTGCACCGACATCAGCGTTTTCGCACCCGAAATCAATGATGACGGTGTCGCGCAGCCGGAGGAGTGGTTCGGGCTGAACCCGGCGGTGGGCGAGGACTCGGCGGAGGAGATCGCCTCCAGCGACGAGGGCGAAGAAGACGAAGACGACGACGGCGGAGATGTCGAGCCGGCTGGTGGAACAACCAGCCGACCTCAGGCCGACCGTGCCTCCAGCAACGAGGCGCGTGGAAGCGCGCCCTCTGCGGGAGGCGGCGACCAAACCGAAGTTCGTCAGCCGGCCGCTCCTTCAGCCGGCGCGACCGTCTCCGCCAACCAGTCGGCCGCTCCGCCAGCTTGACCTGCCATCTTTATCTTTCCTGCTTTGTTGTCTTTGAACAATCTTTTGTTAAGTTTCGCAGTTCCACCCACTGGGGGTGTATCCAAACTATGTTGAATGCTGGCCTCTAGGAGGTCTTTTTGTGTAAATATTATCATGTGCATGTTTGGTTTCCATTCGCGTATGCTTGTTTATCCTTAGGCTTTTTCCTTTGCCGCCTTCCCTCTTTGGGGAGGCAAGTACTTGAGCTTTCTTGGATTTAAAGTAAAGTGAATGGAAACCGGCCGGCCGGCTACTCTGGTAGCCGGTCGGCGGTGTGGGAAAAGCCGGCTTTGTTATATCAGTCCGTTAGTCCCTAGCCGTTTTTCGTGTGGGCGGTCGTTCCTACCTTTAACCCTTGCCAGCCGGACAGCCGGTTCTTCGAACTGCGACTTTTGGCAAGGGAAGGCTTGAGAGCTGGCACACTACTTGTCTGACTGCGGGTAGGACTTCTAATATAACTTCAGTCGGCCAGTCCCCGAGCCGACTAGTCGGACTCGGTGCCAGACGGAATAAGTAAATGATACGACAAGCATGATATTTTTCATTCATAAATAAGGGATGGCAGTCTCCGAGCCCTCCGGTTCGTGTGGTTGGACGGCTTGGCGCCGCTGTGGAACTTGCAAGGGGCGTCGAGGGTTTGCTCGTAGGAGAAGGCGGGCTGCCAAGCCGGCCTGCCGCCCTTGGGCTTCTTGGGCGCCGGTCGTTCTTCAGGCGGCGCATCTTCGACCGTGGCCACCTGCCGGCTAGCGGGAGGTGGCGCGGGGCCCTTGCGCTTGTTGTCGTTCGAGTTGGGGTGTCGGCCGGGTTCTCCAGCCGGCGTCTTGGGCGCCGGGTTGAGCACCTTTCCGGACGCGTCTACCCGAAGCTCGGTCTTCATCGAGGAGTCGGCGGTAGCGTACTTGTCTGCTATGTCCAGAAGCTCGTCGAGAGTAGCCGGCTCATTGCAGAGGAGCTTGTGCTTGAGGAGGGTGCCTTCTCGGCATCCGGCTGTGAAGTACTCTATGGCTTGTACCTCGTGCACCCCTTCACAGGAGTTGCGGAGCTCGGCCCAACACAAGGAAAGCTGTCTGGGCTTGGGAGCCCGCTTGTAGGTGCTGGTGAAGTTGCGGATGAAGGCTTCTGTGAAGTCTAGCCAGCTGTTGATGCTGCGCGGCTTGAGGCTGTTGAGCCAGGTCCGCGCCGTGCCCTGCAGCATGAGGGGCACGTACTTCACGGCGACGCGCCGATTGCCATTGGCGATGCTAACTGCGGTGGAGTAGTCGATCAACCAATCATCCGGTTTCACGGAGCCGTTGTACTTGGGCGTGTCTCTTGGGAGCGAGAACCCTTTGGGAAAGGGCTCGTCGCGGATGCGGGGGCCAAAGCAAGGCGGGCCGACATCGTCTTCTTCTTCCAATGCCAGGGATCGCGCCAGGCGGTCGATCCGATGACGGGCGTTGTTCTCGCCGATTCCTTCGCGGCGGCCCAGCCGCCCGCTGAGAGTCGGGTGCGCCACTGGCGGTGAGGCGGGATATCTCTCTCCACGGGGCGGAGGCGGAGGCGGGTCGCCCCGCCACTCCATGGCTCGGGGATGACCGTCCGCGTCCCGCTCGATGGAGATCCGGGTCCGGCTGCGGCTGGTAGCCGGCTCCTTCTCGCGTCGCGCGCGGGTATCGCTCGTAGTCGGCGTCCGGGACGTCGGGCCGTGCTCTCGGCGTGGGGGAAGGCTTTCCGCGCGAGCGTCGGCTTCGTGCCGCCGTGTGGCGGCGTCAATCAACTGCTGGATGCGCCGGGTCATGTGGGGAAGGTCTTCGGCTTCCAGGCCGTCCAGCTCGTCTACGGCCGCCTGGGCGGCACGCAAGTTCTCGAGCGGAGTGGCATAGACCGGGCGGTCGACTCCCAGTGTGTCGGCGATGACGGCGCCGCGTTGCTTGACAAGGCCGGCCCGGCTTGGCCCGCCCGGGGCCGGCGTGCCGAAGGCGGCGCGGTCAGCCTCGCGCCGGTAGGCCTCAGTGAGGCGTCTTACGGAGGCCATCCTCTGGCCCTCTGCGAGGAGGGCGAGGCGGCGTGCTTCCAGGGCTTCGTCGTCGGTGTCGGCCGGGAGAGGAGCGGACAAGTCGTGGGCCGCCGCGCGCGAGGCGTCGCGGGCGCTCTCGTCGGCCGGGCCGCCGTGGCCGACAACCATCACTTCGGCGGCGACAGCATCGTGGCCGTCGGCTCGAGGAAGCGGGTCGTTGTAGATCGCGACGTTGGTGGGGAAGGCGTCGTAGGAGGCCGTGTCGGAGTCGGCAGGCATCGGGTCGGTGGAACCAACCGACTCCAGGTCCGCAGCGGGCTCGCTGGAGACATGGAGCTGGCCGAGAAGGTTGGCGAGGCGGTCAGTGCCCGCATCGGAGGCGAGCTCGTCGGGGATGAAGGTCTCGTCGGGGAGATCGGCGAGGCCGCTTGCCGCGCAGATGCTGGTGACGCCTTGCAGCGCGTCGTGGCAAGCGCCATCGGGCGTGCCGGGCTGGCTACGCTCGCTGGGGAGGAAGAGGGTTCCCGTCCAGAACAGGTCTCCGGACGACGGTGCGCCTGGCCCCACGGTGGGCGCCAACTGTCGTGGTATTTCTCACGGGGGGCTTGCGAGTCGACAGATGCCACAAGGGCTTAGTGTGTGGGTAAGACTGCTGCTGATAGGCCCGGGAGCGGGTATGCGAGTAGCACGCGGTGGTTTACCCAGCTTTGGAGCTCTCCGGAGAGATAATACTCCTACTGCTGCATGTCTGAGTGTATCTGATATATCTAGTACAAAGTGCTCCTGGAGCTGTATCTGAGATCAGTACCATGGGTATCTGACTTGGTGTATGCCTGCATGAGACATGCTCTAGTGGCCGGCTATGCCCATGGCCTATGGCCGAATGGATATGTGTGAACTCATGCGTCTGTGTGTGTGGATGGATGGATGGGTGTGTGCCTTATATAGGCATGGCTAGCTTAGCATGTAAGCTATGTGGTGGCATGGGAGCAAGGGGGTATGGTGGGGTGTCATGCTTGTCCCCTGAGTCACTTCATAAATAGTGCCAGGGGACAAGTGACACTATACATGATGGCATCGAGGTACAGCCGTCTCGTCCGCGGTATGGCCGCCATGTCGGGGTTTTGTCGGTGTCGGGCTGCAGTCGGCAGCCGACTGGTTGGCGCAGTCGGCAGCCGGCTGGTTGGCGCAGTCGGCAGCCGGCTGGTAGGCGCAGTCGGCAGCCGGCTGGGGAGCCGGCGGAAGCGGCCGGGCAGTCGGACTGAGGGGCTTTGCCAGCCCCGATGTCTTGAAATATCATCTTGCCGTCTTCGGGGTATCCGTGTCCAATTACTCCGACAGGTCCAGTGGAGGAGGTGGTGTGGCTGGTGGGAACACAACCCTTGAAAGGGCAGACGCGCGGTGGTGGTCTGAGTGCTCCGGGGGGAAGACCAGGCGAGAGTGCACCGGTGCAGGCGGATGGCGGGGCGGTGGCGGTGGAAGGGGTGGGCGGCGGCGTGGCTCCTCAAGGGAGGATAGGGGAACACGCAGGAGGTGGCGGGACGGGCACTTGTGGGTGGTGTGACCTAGGACCAGGCAGTGGAGGCACCGGCCTTTGCTCTTGCAGGAAGCGACCCTGTGGGAGGAGCTCAGGCAGCGAAAACACCTACCATGGAGGTCTGCCTTATAGCCTGAGGTGCCATGATTGTGGTGGGTGGGGTTGGTGGTTCGGCACAAAGCGTTAATGGCGTCGGTGCTCCCCGAGGGTTGGCCGCGCCCTCCCTTCTTGCCCTTGTGTCCGACCTCTTGCCATTCCGATGAAACGGCGTGGCCATGCTCCTGTGAGCTCGCAGGCACGCTCGGAACAGTGGCCCTGCAGCACTCGCCCACCACCATAATAGATTTAAGGCGCGGCCGTGGCTGACTCGGCATTGAAGGCGTCGGGGTAGGCATCGTAGGCACCGGGGCGGGCATTGAAGGCGCCGAGCGAACCATATCGGCAAAAGATCTTGCCGGTGAAGTACGGGGGACCCCTCGTCCGAGAGGCACACCCGCTCGGAGAAGGCGTGGCTAGGGGGGGATGCCATGGCGTCCATGTGTTTGTTGCTGTTAGGTTAGTTCAATCACATAGCTAATCAATGCAATAAAATGTATTTCCCATCCGAAGTAGTGCTAAATTGCTAAATTTTGCAGGTGGTGGCAACTGATGAGTCCGCAACTCCTAGAAGCTGGCAGACTCGATAAGCAGGTGTTCTGTTGAACAGCCACAACGAAGGTGCTATGGGACTATGTTGGGAACCAACTGCTTCAGGTAGATGATAATGAATAGCTGGCCATTTTTTCCAGCTAATTGTTACCGTTGGTACCTGTGTTTTCAAGGGAGCTAGCTAGTTTGATATAGGCTGGCTCGTTCCTTTTAATTTCCTTTTCCCAGACCATTGTTGATGTTTAATTCAGCTCCTTTGACTTAATATTAACATGTACTTCATCTTTTCTTCTATGTCTTGGAACATGGTTCAGTAATTTGGTTCTAACATAGTATGGAAATGATGATTGATACATCATCAGCAGTCCAGAGGACCATAGGCTGCAACCTGTCCAAGTACCCTTTCAGAACAGACAGGCAATCAATGGATGATGATGGTTTGTGTGAAGATTGATTGCATCAGATTAAATTTCTTGTATCATACTTTCAGTGCAATACAATCGCTGCCTTTTGTGGTTATGTTCAATGCCTGAATTCGCTGTGTTTGATCACTAATTCTGTATAAACTTGGAGGGTTATCAGCCACCAAACAATTTGGGCATAGATGTGTTAATTATGAATGCTTTATTTCAGACCATTATTATTCTCATGCTAACTTTTGTGCCCTACTGTTTGATGCATTCTTTCTTTGCGAAAAGTAGGTGGGGGCTCACATGGCCATACTTACAAGATCCTAAATCATTACTTTTGTGATACAGGGATCACTAGAACTCTAGTTTTGTAAATTTTATGAAAAATATGAAACCACCGCCCTAGTAAAATTTGAATTGTATTCCAGGTGAGCATGAGTGAGCCGGTGGCCACCCCAACCACGGCGGCAGCCTTAAGCCGCCAATCCCGCTCCAGCACCCATGACGGGGACCTAAGCCTTGTCTCTGGCTCCTCTGCTAACAGATTCGGGCGATAACGTGGGTGTCATTTGGTTCGGTTTGCACTACGTCCTCATCAGGAAGACACCGCCGCTCTCCCTGTTAGCGTTCTTCGGGGATCTCACGGCCAACCAGCGGCCCTTCGCTTCATCCAGATGCCAACTTCCCCAACCACGATGCCGCCACGACAAGGGGACCTCCCACCATCGCTCCACCACAACTGATGACGTTGTTGTTGCTCGTGCCACCCAATTGTGATGCACAACATCGCACACCTCTCCTTCGTCCTTGGGGAAGGGCGCTTTTGCTTCCATCACCGTGTCTCTGGTTTAGCCTCTAGTTGCTGTGTGCATTTCGCATCATGTTTTCATTAGTGTTTTTGCACTGTAGTGGTAGGGGTTTTCGTATCTTATAGCTGTTGTTTTTCCCTTTTGTCACAACTTCACTAAGAGTACAAAATCGCTTTAACTATTGATCAGACACCTAAAAGTAAAGTTAGGGTCAGTCAATTGTTAGGATAAAGAATATGGCGAAGAAAAACAACAAACTCTTCATATGCGCAATCAAGAAGTTATCAGTCAACTATAGGATGATACTAACTATCTTACCTTGTCTTTTTTTATGCACACCATTTCAATACTTAGTAAACATATTTAGTTGGATAGGTTTCGGACATGGGCCTAGATGAACCCGGACTTAGTTCATTGGTTGAGCTTACAACACCCGGACGTAAATTAAAGACCGCATGTTTGAAGGAAATATGCCCTAGAGGCAATAATAAAGTTGTTATTTGTATTTCCTTATATCATGATAAATGTTTATTATTCATGATAGAATTGTATTAACCGGAAACATAGTACATGTGTGAATACATAGACAAACAGAGTGTCCCTAGTATGCCTCTACTTGACTAGCTCGTTAATCAAAGATGGTTAAGTTTCCTAGCCATAGACATGGGTTGTCATTTGATCAACGGGATCACATCATTAGAGAATGATGTGATGGACAAGACCCATCCGTTAGCTTAGCATAATGATCGTTAAGTTTTATTGCTATTGCTTTCTTCATGACTTATACATGTTCCTCTGACTATGAGATTATGCAACTCCCGAATACCGGAGGAACACTTAGTGTGCTATCAAACGTCACAACATAACTGGGTGATTATAAATGTGCTCTACAGGTGTCTCCGATGGTGTTTGTTGAGTTGGCATAGATCGAGATTAGGATTTGTCACTCTGTGTATCAGAGAGGTACCTCTGGGCCCTCTCGGTAATGCACATCACTATAAGCCTTGCAAGCAATGTGACTAATGAGTTAGTTGTGGGATGATGCATTATGGAACGAGTAAAGAGACTTGTCGGTAGCGAGATTGAACCAGGTATAGTGATACCGACAATCGAATCTCGGGCAAGTAACATACCGATGACAAAGGGAACACCGTATGTTGTTATGCGGTTTGATCGATAAAGATCTTCGTAGAATATGTGGGAGCCAATATGAGCATCCAGGTTTCACTATTGGTTATTGACCGGAGATGAGTCTCGGTCATGTCTACATAGTTCTCGAACCCGTAGGGTCCGCACGCTTAACGTTCGATGACGATTGGTATTATGAGTTTATGTGTTTTGATGTACCGAAGGTTGTTCTGAGTCCTGGATGTGATCATGGACATGATGAGGAGTCTCGAAATGGTCAAGGCATGAAGATTGATATATTGGAAGGTTATGTTTGGACACCGGAAAGGTTTCAGATAGGTTCGGGCATTTTCCGGAGTACTGGGAGGTTACCGGAACCCCCCGGGGGCTTAATGAGCCTACATGGGCTTTAGTGGAAGAGAGGAGGAGGTGGCCAAGAGGTGGGGCGCACCCCCAAAGCCCAATCCGAATTGGGAGGGGGGCCGGCCCCCCTTTCCTTCTCTCCCTCTTCCCTTCCTCCCCCCTCCTAGTTGGACTAGGAAAGGGGGGAAACCTACTCCTAGTAGGAGTAGGATTCCCCCCTTGGGGGGCGCACCATGAGGCCGGCCGGCCCCTCCTCCCCTCCTTTATATACGGGGGAGGGGCACCCCATAGGGACTCAAGATTTGTCTTAGCCGTGTGCGGTGCCCCCCTCCACAGTTACACACCTCGGTCATATCGTCGTAGTGCTTAGGCGAAGCGCTGCGCCGGTAACTTCATCATCACCGTCACCACACCGTCGTGCTGATGGAACTCTCCCTCGGTCTCAACTGGATCAAGAGCTCGAGGGACGTCATTGAGCTGAACGTGGAGGTGTCATACGTTCGGTGCTTGGATCGGTTGGATCACAAAGACGTTCGACTACATCAACTGCGTTACTAAACACTTCCACTTTCGGTCTACGCGGGTACGTTGACACACTCTCCCCGCTCATTGCTATGCTTCCCCTAGATAGATCTTGCGCGATCATAGGAAAATTTTGAAATACTACGTTCCCAAACAATGGCATCCGAGCCAGGTCTATGCGTAGATGTTATATGCACGAGTAGAACACAAAGAGTTGTGGGCGATAATAGTCATACTGCTTACCAGCATGTCATACTTTGATTCGGCGGTATTGTTGGATGAAGCGGTCCAGACCGACATTACATGACCGCGTTCATGAGACTGGTTCTACCACCGTGCTTCGCACACAGGTGGCTAGTGGGTGTCTGTTTCTCCAATTTAGTTGAATCGAGTGTGACTATGCCCGGTCCTTGTTGAAGGTTAAAACAACACATTTGACAAAAAATCATTGTGGTTTTGATGCGTAGGTAAGAACGGTTCTTGCTAAGCCCATAACAGCCACGTAAAACTTGCAACAACAAATTAGAGGACGTCTAACTTGTTTTTGCAGGGCATGTTGTGATGTGATATGGTCAATACGTGATGATATATAAATTGTTGTATGAGATGATCATGTTTTGTAAAAGTTATTGGCAATTGGCAGGAGCCTTATGGTTCTCTCTTTATTTTATGAAATGCAATCTCCATGTAATTGTTTTACTTTATCACTAAGCGGTAGCGATAGTCGTAGAAGCAATAGTTGACGAGACGACAACGATGCTTCGATGGAGATCAAGGTGTCAAGCCGGTGACGATGGTGATCATGACAGTGCTTTGGAGATGGAGATCAAAGGCACAAGATGATGATGGCCATATCATATCACTTATATTGATTGCATGTGATGTTTATCCTTTATGCATCTTATTTTGCTTAGTACGGCGGTAGCATTATAAGATGTTCTTTCACTAAATTTCAAGGTATACGTGTTCTCCCTGAGTATGTGCTACCTCTTGAGCACTGCGTTGGCTTTCCCTTGAAGAGGAAAGGGTGATGTAGTAGAGCACGTAAGTATTCCCCTTAGTTTTTGAGAAGCAAGGTATCAATCTAGTAGGAGACCACGCGCGAGTCACCTCGTACCTACACAAACAAATAAGAACCTCGCAACCAACGCGATAAAGGGGTTGTCAATGCCTTCACGGCCACTTGCAAGAGTGAGATCTGATAGAGATAATAATAATAGGATAAATATTTTTGGTATTTTTATGATATAGATTGAAAGTAAAGATTGCAAAATAAAATAGATTGGAAACTTGTATGATGGAGAATAGACCCGGCGCCATAGGTTTCGCTAGTGGCTTCTCTCAAGATAACATAAGTATTACGGTGGGTGAACAAATTACTGTCGAGCAATTGATAGAAAAGTGAATAATTATGAGAATATCTATGTATGATCATGTATATAGGCATCACGCCCGTGACAAGTAGACCGACTCCTGCCTGCATCTACTATTATTACTCCACACATCGACCGCTATCCAGCATGCATCTAGAGTATTAAGTTCATAAGAACAGAGTAACGCCTTAAGCAAGATGACATGATGTAGAGGGATAAACTCATGCAATATGATATAAACCCCATCTTTTTATCCTCGATGGAAACAATACAATACGTGTCATTTCCCTTTCTGTCACTGGGATCGAGCACCGCAATATCGAACCCAAAGCTAAGCACTTCTCCCATTGCAAGAAAGATCAATCTAGTAGGCCAACCCAAACTGATAATTCAAAGAGACTTGCAAAGATAAACCAATCATACATAAAAGAATTCAGAGAAGATTCAAATATTGTTCATAGATAAACTTGATCATAAACCCACAATTCATCGGATCTCGACAAACACACCGCAAAAGAAGATTACATCAAATAGATCTCCAAGAGAATCGAGAACTTTGTATTGAGATCCAAAGAGAGAGAAGAAGCCATCTAGCTACTAGCTATGGACCCGAAGGTCTGAGGTAAACTACTCACACATCATCGAAGGGGCCATGGAGTTGATGTAGAGGCCCTCCATGATCAATGCCCCCTCCGGCGGAGCTCCGAAAAAGGCCCCAAGATGGGAGCTCTTGGGTACAGAAGGTTGCGGCGGTGGAAATAGGGTTTCGTGGTGCTCCTGGATGTTTTCGGGGTATATGGATATATATAGGAGGAAGAAGTAGGTCGGTGGAGCAATGAGGGGCCCACGAGGGTGGAGGGCGCGCCCAGGGGGTAGGCGCGCCCCCTGCCTCGTGGCCTCCTCGATTGTTTCTTGACGTCCACTCCAAGTCCCCTGGATCACGTTTGTTCCAAAAATAACGCTCCCGAAGGTTTCATTCCGTTTGGACTCCGTTTGATATTCCTTTTCTACGAAACACTAAAATAGGAAAAAAAACAACAATTTGGGATGGGCCTCCGGTTAATAGGTTAGTCCCAAAAATAATAAAAAAGTGTAAAATAAAGCCCATTAACATCCAAAACAGCATATATAATAGCATGGAGCAATCAAAAATTATAGATACGTTGGAGACGTAGCAGCATCCCCAAGCTTAATTCCTGCTCGTCCTCGAGTAGGTAAATGATAAAAACAAATTTATTGATGTGGAATGCTTCCTAACATATTTCTCAATGTAATTTTTCTTTATTGTGGCATGAATGTTCAGATCCGAAAGATTCAAGATAAAAGTTTAATATTGACATAGAAATAATAATACTTCAAGCATACTAACTAAGCAATCATGTCTTCTCAAAATAACATGGCTAAAGAAAGTTATCCCTACAAAATCATATAGTCTGGGTATGCTCTATCTTCATCACACAAAATATTAAAGCATGCACAACCTCGATGACAAGCCAAGCAATAGTTTCATACTTTTGTTGTTCTCAAACCTTTTCAATTTTCACGCAATACATGAGCGTGAGCCATGGATATAGCACTATAGGTGGAATAGAATGGTGGTTGTGGAGAAGACAAAAAGGAGAAGATAGTCTCACATCAACTAGGCGTATCAACGGGCTATGGAGATGCCCATCAATAGATATCAATGTGAGTGAGTAGGGATTGCCATGCAACGGTGCACTAGAGCTATAACTGTATGAAAGCTCAACAAAAGAAACTAAGTGGGTGTGCATCCAACTTGCTTGCTCACGAAGACCTAGAGCAATTTGAGGAAGCCCATCATTGGAATATACAAGCCAAGTTCTATAATGTAAAATTCCCACTAGTTTATGAAAGTGACAACATAGGAGACTCTCTATCATGAAGATTATGGTGCTGCTTTGAAGCACAAGTGTGGAAAAAGGATAGTAACATTGTCCCTTCTCTCTTTTTATATCATTTATTTTATTTGGGCCTTCTCTCTTTTTTTTGGCCTATTTTCTATTTTTTTTGTCCGGAGTCTCATCCCGACTTGTGGGGGAATCATAGTCTCCACCATCCTTTCCTCACTGGGACAATGCTCTAATAATGATGATCATCACACTTTTACTTACAACTCAAGAATTACAACTCAATACTTAGAACAAAATATGACTCTATGTGAACGCCTCCGGCGGTGTACCGGGATATGCAATGAATCAAGAGTGACATGTATGAAAAAAATATGAATGGTGGCTTTGCCACAAATACGATGTCAACTACATGATCATGCATGGCAATATGACAATGATGAAGCGTGTCATAACAAACGGAATAGTGGAAAGTTGCATGGCAATATATCTCGAAATTACTATGGAAATGCCATAATAGGTAGGTATGGTGGCTGTTTTGAGGAAGGTATATGGTGGGTTTATGGTACCGGCGAAAGTTGCGCGGTACTAGAGAGGCTAGCAATGGTGGAAGGGTGAGGGTGCGTATAATCCATGGACTCAACATTAGTCATAAAGAACTCACATACTTATTGCAAAAATCTATTAGTTACCAAAACAAAGTACTACACGCATGCTCCTAGGGGGATAGATTGGTAGGAAAAGACCATCGCTCGTCCCCGAGCGCCACTCATAAGGAAGGCAATCAATAAATAAATCATGCTCCGACTTCATCACATAACGGTTCACCATACGTGCATGCTACGGGAATCACAAACTTCAACACAAGTATTTCCCAAATTCACAACTACTCAACTAGCATGACTCTAATATCACCATCTCCATATCTCAAAACAATCATCAAGTATCAAACTTCTCTTAGTATTCAATGCACTTATATGAAAGTTTTTATAATGACTAAAAGCAAATTGCCATGTTGTTCTAAAGGACTCTCAAAATAATATAAGTGAATCATGAGAGATCAATTATTTCTATAAAATAGAACCACCGCCGTGCTCTAAAAGATATAAGTGAAGCACTAGAGCAAAAACTATATAGCTCAAAAGATATAAGTGAAGCACATAGAGTATTCTAATAAATTCCGATTCATGTGTGTCTCTCTCAAAAGGTGTGTACAGCAATGATGATTGTGGTAAACTAAAAAAGCAAAGACTCAAATCATACAAGACGCTCCAAGCAAAACACATATCATGTGGCGAATAAAAATATAGCTCCAAGTAAAGTTACCGATGAACGAAGACAAAAGAGGGGATGCCTTCCGGGGCATCCCCAAGATTAGGCTTTTTGGTGTCCTTGGATTTACCTTGGGGTGCCTTGGGCATCCCCAAACTGATAATTCGAAGAGACTTGCAAAGATAAACCAATCATACATAAAAGAATTCAGAGAAGATTCAAATATTGTTCATAGATAAACTTGATCATAAACCCACAATTCATCGGATCTCGACAAACACACCGCAAAAGAAGATTACATCGAATAGATCTCCAAGAGAATCGAGGAGAACTTTGTATTGAGATCCAAAGAGAGAGAAGAAGCCATCTAGCTACTAGCTATGGACCTGAAGGTCTGAGGTAAACTACTCACACATCATTGGAGGGGCCATGGAGTTGATGTAGAGGCCCTCCGTGATCAATGCCCCCTCCGGCGGAGCTCCGGAAAAGGCCCCAAGATGGGATCTCTTGGGTACAGAAGGTTGCGGCGGTGGAAATAGGGTTTCGTGGTGCTCCTGGATGTTTTCAGAGTATATGGATATATATATATATATATATATATATATATATATATATAGGAGGAAGAAGTAGGTCGGTGGAGCAACGAGGGGCCCACGAGGGTGGAGGGCGTGCCCAGGGGGGTAGGCGCATCCCCCTTCCTCGTGGCCTCCTCGATTGTTTCTTGACGTCCACTCCAAGTCCCCTATATCACGTTTGTTCCAAAAATAATGCTCCCGAAGGTTTCATTCTGTTTGGACTCCTTTGATATTCCTTTTCTGCGAAACACTAAAATAGGCAAAAAACAACAATTTGGGCTGGGCCTCCGGTTAATAGGTTAGTCCCAAAAATAATATAAAAGTGTAAAATAAAGCCCATTAACATCCAAAACAACATATATAATAGCATGGATCAATCAAAAATTATAGATACGTTGGAGACGTATCAGTATGCACCATTGCGACAGTTCGTCGTGCCGAGACACCACGTGATGATCGGGTGTGATAAGCTCTATGTTCACATACAATGGATGCAAGCCAGTTTTGAACACGCAAAATACTCAGGTTAAACTTGACGAGCCTAGCATATGCAGATATGGCCTCGGAACACTAAGACCAAAAGGTTGAGCGTGAATCGTATAGTAGATATGATCAACATAGTGATGTTCACCATTGAAAACTACTCCATCTCACGTGATGATCAGACATGGTTTAGTTGATATGGATCACGTGATCATTTAGATGACTAGAGGGATGTCTATCTAAGTGGGAGTTCTAAATAATATGATTAATTGAACTTTAATTTATCATGAACTTAGTCCTGATAGTATTTGCATAACTATGTTGTAGATCAATAGCTCGTGATGTAGCTCCCCATTTATTTTTGATATGTTCCTAGAGAATAATAAGTTGAAAGATGATAGTAGAAATGATGCGGACTAGGTCCGTGATATGAGGATTACCCTCATTCCTGCACAAAATAATTACGTCCTTGATGCACCGCTAGGTGACGGACCTATTGTAGGAGCAGATGCACACGTTATGAACGTTTGACAAAGCTCGGTATGATGACTACTTGATAGTTTAGTGCACCATGCTTTACGGCTTAGAACCGGGACTTCAAAAACATTTTGAACACCATGGAGCATAAGAGATGTTCCAAGAGATAAAATTGGTATTTCAGACTCATGTCCGAATCAAGAGGTATGAGACCTCTGACAAGTACTTTGCCTACAAGATGGAGGAGAACAGCTCAACCAGTGAGCATGTGCTCAGAATGTCTGAGTGCTACAATCTCTTGAATCAAGTGGGAGTTAATCTTCCAGATAAGATAGTGATTGACAAAGTTCTCTAGTCACTGTCACCAAGTTACAAGAACTTTGAGATGAACTATAATATGCAAGGGATGACGAAAACGATTCCCGAGCTCTTCGTGATGCTGAAATCAGCGAAGGTAGAAATCAAGAAAAGCATCAAGTGTTGATGGTTGACAAGACAACTAGTTTCAAGTAAAAGGGCAAAGGGAAAGAAAGGGAACTTCAATAAGAATGGAAATCAAGTTTCCACTCCCGTGAAGAAGACCAAAGCTAGACCCAAGCCTGAAACTGAGTGCTTCTAGTGCAAAGGAAATGGTCACTGGAAGTGGAACTGCCCTAGATACTTGGCGGATAAGAAGGATGACAAAGTGAACAAAGGTATATTTGATATACATGTTATTGATGTGTACTTACTAGTGTTTATAGCAACCACTCGGTATTTGATATTGGTTCAGTTGCTAAGAGTAGTAACTCAAAACGGGAGTTGCAATATAAACAAAGACTAGTTGAGGGCGAGGTGACGATGTGTGTTGGAAGTAATTCCAAGGTTGATAAGATCACCATCGCACACTCCCTTTACCTTCGGGATTAGTGTTGAACCTAAAATAAATGTTATTTGGTGTTGGCGTTGAGCATGAATATAATTGGATCATGTTTATTGCAATACAGTTATTCATTTAAGTCAAAGAATAATTGTTGCTCTATTTACATGAATAAAACCTTCTATGGTCATACACTCAATATAAATGGTTTATTGAATCTCGATCGTAATGATACACATATTCATAATATTGAAGCCAAAAGATGCAAAGTTAATAATGATAGTGCAACTTATTTGTGGCACTGCCATTTAGGTCATATTGGTGTAAAGCGCATGAAGAAACTCCATGCTGATGGGCTTTTGGAATCACTTGATGCTTGCGAACCATGCCTCATGGGCAAGATGACTAAGACTCCGTTCTCCGGAACAATGGAGCGAGCAACTGACTTATTGGAAATAATACATACTGATGTATGCGGTCCGATGAGTGTTGAGGCTCGCGGTAGGTATCGTTATTTTCTGACCTTCACAGATGATTTGAGTAGATATGGGTATATCTACTTGATGAAACACAAGTCTGAAACATTTGAAAAGTTCAAAGAATTTCAGAGTGAAGTGGAGAATCATCGTAACAAGAAAATAAAGTTTATACATCTAATCGCAGAGGTGAATATTTGAGTTATGAGTTTGGCCTTCAATTAAAATAATGTGGAATAGTTTCACAAACTCATGCCACCTGGAACACCACAGCATAATGGTGTGTCCGAACGTCATAACCGTACTTTATTAAATATGGTGTGATCTATGATGTTTCTTACCGATTTACCACTATCGTTTTGGGGTTATGCATTAGAGACAGCTGCATTCACGTTAAATAGGGCACCGTCTAAATCTGTTGAGACGACACCGTATGAACTATGATTTTTCAAGAAACCTAAGCTGATGTTTCTTAAAGTTTGAGTTTGTGATGCTTATGTGAAAAAGCTTTAGCCTGATAAGCTCAAGCCCAAATCGGAGAAGTGCGTCTTCATAGGATACCCAAAAGAAACTGTTGGGTACACCTTCTATCACAGATCCAGAGGCAAGATCTTTGTTGCTAAGAATGGATCCTTTCTAGAGAAGGAGTTTCTCTCGAAAGAAGTGAGTGGGAGGAAAGTAGAACTTGATGAGGTAATTGTACCTTCTCTTGAATTGGAAAGTAGCTCATCACAGAAAACCGTTCCCGTGATGCCTGCACCAACTAGTGACGAAGCTAATGATAATGATCATGAAACTTCGGATTAAGTTACTACCGAAGCACGTAGGTCAACCAAAGCACGTTTCGCACCAGATTGGTATGGTAATCCTATTCTAGAGGTCATGTTACTTGACCATGACAAACCTACGAACTATGAAGAAGCGATGATGAGCCCAGATTCCGCAAAATGGTTTGAGGCCATGAAATCTGAGATGGGATCCATCTATAAGAACAAAGTGTGGACATTGGTGGACTTGCCCGATGATCGGCGAGCCATAGAGAATAAATGGATCTTTAAGAGGAAGACGAACACTGATAGTAGTGTTACTATCTACAATGCTCGAATTGTTGAAAAAAGGTTTTCGATAACTTCAAGGTGTTGAATACGATGAGATTTTCTCACTCGTATTGATGCTTAAGTCTGTCCGAATCATGTTAGCAATTGCCGCATTTTATGAAATTTGGCAAATGGATGTCAAAACTGCATTCCTTAATGGATTTCTTAAAGAAGAGTTGTATATAATGCAACTAGAAGGTTTTGTCATTCCAAAAAGGTGCTAACAAAGTGTGTAAGCTCCAGTGATCCATTTATGGATTGGTGCAAGCATCTCGGAGTTGGAATGTACGCTTTGATAGTGTGATCAAAGCATATGGTTTTATACAGACTTTTGGAGAAGACTGTATTTACAAGAAAGTGAGTGGAAGCTCTGTAGCATTTCTGATATTATATGTAGATGACATATTGTTGATCGTAAATGATGTAGAATTTTATGGAAAGCATAAAGGAGTGTTTGAAAGGAGTTTTTCAATGAAAGACCTTAGTGAAGCTACTTACATATTGGGCATCAAGATCTATAAATACAGATCAAGACACTTGATAAGACTTTCAATGAGTACATACCTTGATAAGATTTTGAAGGAGTTCAAAATGGATTAGTCAAAGAAGGAGTTCTTGCCTGAGTTGTAAGGTGTGAAGTTGAGTAAAGACTCAAAAACCCGAGCACTACAGAAAATAGAAAGAGAATGAAAAGTCATTCCCTATGCCTCAGTCATAGGTTCTATAAAGTATGCTATGCTGTGTACTATACCTGTTGTGTACCTCACCATGAATTTGGATAGAGGGTACAATAGTGATCCAGGAGTGGATCACTGGACAACGGTCAAAATTATCCTTAGGAATAAGGACATGTTTCTCGGTTATGGAGGTGACAAAAAGTTCGTCGTAAAGGGTTACGTCGATGCAAGTTTTGACACCGATCCAGATGACTCTAAGTCTCAATCTAAATACATATTGAAAGTGGGAGCAATTAGCTAGAGTAGCTCCATGCAGAGCATTGTAGATATAGAAAATTTGCAAAATACATACGGCTCTGAATGTGGCAGACCCGTTGACTAAAATTCTCTCACAATAAAAATATGACCACTCTTTGGGTGTTAATCACATAGTGATGTGAACTAGATTATTGACTCTAGTAAACCCTTTGGGTATTAGTCACATGGATATGTGAACTAATCACATAAAGATGTGAACTATTGGTGTTAAATCACATGGCGATGTGAACTAGATTATTGACTCTAATGCAAGTGGGAGACTGAAGGAAATATGCCCTAGAGGCAATATTAAAGTTGTTATTTTTATTTCCTTATATCATGATAAATGTTTATTATTCATGCTAGAATTGTATTAACCGGAAACTTAGTACATGTGTGAATACATAGACAAACAGAGTGTCCCTAGTGTGCCTCTACTTGATTAGCTCGTTAATCAAAGATGGTTATGTTGGGGAACGCAGTAATTTCAAAAAAATTCCTACGCACACGCAAGATCATGGTTATGCATAGCAACGAGAGGGGAGAGTGTCATCCACATACCCTCGTAGACCGTAAGTGGAAGCGTTATGACAACGCGGTTGATGTAGTCGTACGTCTTCATGATCGACCGGTCCTAGTACCGAACGTACAACACCTCCGCGATGTGCGCACGTTCAGATCGGTGACGTCCCACGAACTCACGATCTAGTAGATCTTCGAGGGAGAGTTCCGTCAGCACGACGGCGTAATGATGGTGTTGATGAAGCTACCGATGCAGGGCTTCGCCTAAGCACCGCTACGATATGACCGAGGTGGATTATGGTGGAGGGGGGCACCACACATGGCTAAAAGATCAACTGATCAACTTGTGTGTCCATGGGGTGCCCCTCCCCTGTATATAAAGGAGTGGAGGAGGGGGAGGGCCGGCCCTCTAGTATGGCGTGCCCTGGGGAGTCCTACTCCCACCGGGAGTAGGATTCCCCCCTTCCATGTAGTAGGAGTAGGAGAAAAGGAAAGGGAAAAGAGAAGAGAAGGAAGGAGGGGGCGCCGCCCCTCCACCTAGTCCAATTCGGACTAGGCCTTTGGGGGGGGGGGCGCAGCCTCCCCCCTCTCTTTCCCCTAAAGCCCAGTAAGGCCCATATACTCCCCGGCGAATTCCCGTAACTCTCCGTACTCTAATATACCCGAACCACTCAAAACCTTTCCGATGTCCGAATATAGCCTTCCAATATATCGATCTTTACGTCCCAAACATTTCGAGACTCCTCGTCATGTCCATGATCTCATCCGGGACTCCGAACAACCTTCGGTACATCAAAACACATAAACTCATAATACCGATCGTCACCGAACGTTAAGCGTGCGGACCCTACGGGTTCGAGAACTATGTAGACATGACCGAGACTCATCTCCGGTCAATAACTGAAAGTGCGTTATATCGACTAGAGGAGGGGGGTGAATAGGCGATTTTTATGAAAGTCTTCAAAACATGGAAGTTATGAAGACAAACTATAGAAATAAACCTATTACCATGCAGCGGAAGGTAGACTACACTAGACAAGCCATAGTCAAGTATTCAATGAAGTGAAAGCACAATGACTTAATAGCAGCAATGTAGTAAGGATCAGGTAGGAAGATATTATGAAGCCATACAGAACATGCAGTCACTCAGTGAAGACAAAAGATAGTGCAAACATACAATGACTTCACAAGGAGCAACAATATGTAAAGGGAAGGGAAGATGAAACCAGTGACTCGTTGAAGACAATGATTTGTTGGACCAGTTCCAGTTGCTGTGACAACTGTACGTCTAGTTGAGGTGGCTAGGTATTTAAACCTTAGGACACACAGTCCCGGACACCCAGTCCTGAACACCCAGCTCAGGACACCCAGTCCTCACCGTATTCCCCTTGAGCTAAGGTCACACAGACCTCGCCCAATCACTCTGGTAAGTCTTTAAGGTAGACTCCCAAACCTTCACAGACTTCGTTCACCGGCAATCCACAATGTCTCTTGGATATTCAGAACGCGACGCCTAACCGGCTGGAGGATGCACAGTCCTCAAGTGTAATAAGTCTTCAGATCACACAGACAAGAAGACTTAAGTGATGCCCAATTCTCTCTGGCTCTGGGTGGTTAGGGCTTTATCCTCGCAAGGAATTCTCTCTCAAAGGCTTCGAGGTGGGTTTCTCTCAAACGACAAAAGCCGTACTCTCAATCTGAGTAGCCAACCATTTATGGTTGTGGGGGGGTGGGCTATTTATAGCCACTTGGCAACCCGACCTGATTTGTCCGAAATGACCCTG
This sequence comes from Triticum urartu, assembly GCF_003073215.2. Classification (NCBI taxonomy): domain Eukaryota; kingdom Viridiplantae; phylum Streptophyta; class Magnoliopsida; order Poales; family Poaceae; genus Triticum; species Triticum urartu. Next base: position 483,451,580 of record NC_053026.1, read on the forward strand.
GGTCACTAAGGAACTGACACGTGTTCCAACGGTCAGATTTCAAACTCACATGGCAACTTTACTTGGGCTACAAGCAAAGCTGACTTGTCCGACTCTGGACAAGATTCACTCTCATAGTCTTCACTCGAAGACATAGGTGTTTTTGGTTAGGCATCACTTCAGTCATTCTGACTGGTTCTCTTGGACCCCACTTAACAGCACGGTGGTTCCTATGACTCAACACATAAGAAAAAGAACTACGAAAGATCTAAGTCTTCGAGCTCCATAGGCTTCATGTGGTGTCTTCTCTTGTCATAGTCTTCAATGTGAATATCTTCATATACCACCTTTGACTTCAATGTCTTCATACATTTTTAGGGGTCATCTCTGGTAGGAAAACCGAATCAATGAGGGACTTCTACCTGTGTTATCCTGCAGTTCTCACAAACACATTAGTCCCTCAACTAGGTTTGTCGTCAATACTCCAAAATCAACTAGGGGTGGCACTAGTTGCACTTACAATCTCCCCCTTTTTGGTGATTGATGACAAACTAGTTGAAGTTTTCAACGGGGAATATAATCTGTGAAATTGTAAAGGATAAGGAATTGTCTTCATAAGTTGCAAGGGCTCCCCCTGAAGATGTGCATATAGGTAATTTGCTTTTGGAATGCAAATGCACATGGCAGGTTGTACTTGTGGAGATCCACTTCAACTTATGATGACAATCCACTATGCATGTGAAAGTATATGAAGATAATGACATGCATAATGGAAAATGGACGTCTGCAGAATGATCTAAGTGCGGAATTTATCGTCGCACATGCGGAATTTATCATCGCAAAACAAAGTGGCAGATAAGTAGCAGACAACCATCGAGTTTAAGTGTTACAACTCAAAGAACCAAATGTAGCAAAACGAGAGTTGTAAGCACGAAGCAAAATATAAAGCACCCGCCCATATGGACCCGCTTGAAGATTATCAACCTCATATGCTTCTCCCCCTTTTGTCAGTAAGGACCAAAAAGGTTTGAAGACATAGAGCATCTACTCGTTACCAGGCGGAGTAGGTGAAGTAGCAGGGTCGTTGGTGGTGTTTGGCGGTACTGAAGAGCTTGGAGCAGAGTTGACGCGTGATGAAGGAGGTGGTGGTGAAGTAGCATCATCTTCATCCTCGATAACTCTGGTAGTCACTGTTGCAGCAGATGAAGAGAACTCAGAGTCTTCAAGGGATGGAGTTCCTAGCAGCACAGCTCTTCGAGGAGGTGTGGAGTTAAACTTGAATCGCTCAGTGAAGCCATCCTCTTGGAGATCATCTTCAGAACACATCATCATTAGCCCTTTCCATGTACGGCGACAAGTTTCATGGGCAACGAAAGCATTCTTGGTGGCAAGATTGCGAATGCGATTAACTTCCACCAAGAGGCTTTTCATCTGACGCTTCAGCCAGTTATGATGCCTATCCTGTTTCTGATGAAGAGCCACAAGAAGCTCTCGGTCGTTGAGAACACGAGTGCGCTTCTTGGGTCTTGGAGCAGTTGTACTATCAGTGGCTTCAGTAGACGCAGGGTGTGGTGCACGTGTAGTGCCAGCCAAAGGATACACCCGAGTGACTGCTTCAACTCCTTCAATGTTCTATGAGAAACTCTGATGCTCTGCATTCTGAAGACTTAGAGGTTCCTTTGCAGGCTCAGGATAGATGGCTTCAGTAGAGATATCCACATCAGGCAGAAAAATCCTATGACTGCGAGCAGATGGCTGATATGAGATATCGGAGTGAAGTTTAATTAGACGCATTACCCATGGGGCGTAGAACTTCAAGCCAAACAGATCAAAGCCCGAGGCAGCAAGTTGGCGGATGAATAAGTCCTATGCATTGAAGCATTTTCCATGAAGAATATAGAAGACCAAAGTCTTCATTGCACCCTCAAGCTTGGCATTTGGAGAGTGCCCTTTGATGGGCCAGAGAGTTCGCCTGATGATGTGATAGATGGTTCGTGGCAGATACTCAAGGTCTTCAACGAAGAACTCTGTTGGATAAGCAGCATCTCGGGGAAATGGCTTCATCATGCTGAGCATCTGACTCATATCAGGTTCCGGCCTCTTAAAGATGCTCTCAATAGCTTCACTATGCAGCTGACAGCCATGCTCGTAGAGATCGCCAGGAGTGGGCAAACCAGTGAGCTCAATGATGTCAAATGCATTGGCTTCGTGATGAACATTTCCGGTCATCCACTCCAGGACCCAAGTCTTCGGATCTCTGCTGTACCCGCGGATGTGAAGTGTGGCATAGAATTGGAGCAGCAGCTCTTCATTCCAATGCTCTTGGTCAGTAACGAACGGCAGCAGTCCAACTTCCTTGAAGCAATCCAAAGCTTCTTCCAGACAAGGCAGACCAGCTATGGCTTCAATGTCAAGGCGCTTGTGTGGGAAGATGCGACCTTGGTTGTAAAGAATGCATGAGTAATAGCTTCGCTGAGGATAGCTCCAGAACCGATCAGATGATATCCTTTCCCTTGAGTAGGGGTTCTTGGAGCTATCGAAGAATGTGTTGTCTGCCTGAAGCCATTGATATTGAAGGAGCCAGGTGCTGATGCAGGACCTGGGAACCTTGGCAATCTTGAGATTGGCTTCTGTACCTGAGGCCTGTGCTCTACATGAAGATTTTCATCCTCCACTTGACGAGATGGAGGGTCGGTCACAGGCACGTTCTCCTTGAGAACTGCTTCTTGGTGGGACAGTGGAGTGACAACTTGTGGGACTTCATCTTCCGCGGCTGATGCAGCCGGATTGTCTTCAGCAGAGACTTGAGGCCTTGGACCTTTGTGAAGCCTGCGCAACGCGGGCGACGCCTGTGGAGTTGGAGTGGGCTGGGCCTCAAAGTCTTCTTCCTCTTGTGGGCAATCCGCCCATGAAGCATCCTATGCAATTGGCGTCAGTGGACGACCAATGCTGATGAGTTCGCTGTTCTGAGGAAGGACTGCACCATCTTCTACATTGTCATGTTGACCAATGTCTTCAGCAGCGATGGAATCAGCTGTTGGAAAGTCTTCAGCTTGATGAGCCTCTGTGGAAGCAGGCTCATGGATGGTCAGTTGGCGTTCAGCTTCAGGATAGACCATAGAAATGGGTTCAACTATCAAGGGCTCTGTGGGAGCTGCCCGATCTTTCTTGGTCTTCCTCTTCTTCTTGGAGGGGGCAGTTGGAGAGGCTTCAGAATGTTTCCTCTTCCTAGCTTCAGCCTCAGCAGTCCTTGTCTTCTTGAGCTCTGAAGCTGTTGACCGACTTTTCGGCTTCGAGCCAGTCATTTTAGTTGGGAAGACAATAGGAACTGCTTCCTGCCTTGGTGCGTCAGGTTCAGCCGTAGCAGGCTTCTTCTTCTTCTTTGCGGCCATCCTGGGTCGATGCCAGGACGCCCAAGGGCCTTGCGCTTCTCAGCTTCATTGTAGGCTTGCACACATCTGTCAGCCAGAGTCTTCATGCGCTCACACGAACCCTGAGCTTCTGCACGTTTCTTTACAAAAGCTTTCTTGAGCTCGTGCATCATACTCTTGAAGTTCTTCACTTCCTGTACGCTGAGCTTGGCCATATGCTTCTTGAACTGAGCCTTTTCATAGTCAATATTTTGCTTCAGTTCAACAATGCGCTGGGTAATAGCGAGTTCTGAAGCAATGGCACCTTGGAAGGCGACACTGAGGCCAATTGGTAGCTGCAGATCTTCAAAGCTGATGTTTGGCGTGTCAAACCACTCGTCAATGAAGTTGTGGATGATGGTCACATCAAAGAGAGGCAGATCATTGAAGATTTCTGCTTCTTCTTTGCTCTTGATGAGTTTCTCAAGAGCGTTATCTGCTAGATCTTCATCACTTGACAGATCAATGTCGTCATTGCGCAGAATGGCAGCAGCAGTTAGCTCTTGTCCGGTGTGAGGCAGAGGCATCTTGACTTTCTAGGGCTTGGAGATGCGAGATAAGTCTTCGGACTGCACACTGTCTTCAGGAGGTGAAGTTGCCAGTGGGCTTCGCCCTTGAGATTTTTGGTGAGGGGGCAGGCTTTGAAGCTTTAGGCTTCTTCATCTTCTTTGTCTTCGACGCTGCAGGAGTTTCTTCTGCTACAGCGTCAGCTGCAGGCTCATTCACTGCAGTCCCTTGAACTAAGATGCGGGTGATGAGGCCTTCAAGGTTGTGGAAAGGACCAATGACATTGGGTTCTGCATCTCGTGTGCCATCTGCCCTTGGTGTTGAGGGACCAGGGTTGAAGTCTAGACCCAAAGTCTTCTTGTTCTGCTTCGCTGAGTTCTGGGCAAACTGGAAGTTGCGCTTGAACAGATTGTCGTCACGACACCATAGTAGTGACGATGGGTGTGCATCAGCAGGCTGTGGCCCACGGACCATGCAGGGATAGAAGCCTTGAGCAATGGCTTCATCTCTGGACCTGGGTAGAAGATTTTTGTATTGGATGTCTCCCCACGGTCTCTTGATGGCATTTTTCTCAGCATATTCTTGGTTTAGAAATTGGTATTTGAACCATTGTTCTGCCCAGTATCTTCGAATCCATTGGATTCGGGTCTTGCGCTGATTGTAATCCTCTTTAGGATCTGTCTTGTACAGTTCTGAGAGTTCATCTGGCAGATCTCTGGATGTTTCTCCACGACGCTTTCTGCCACCCTTCCTTGCTGCTTTCTCTGAAGCCATAAACTTTAACTTGAAAGGCTTCAACACGTTCAAGGGCTTCAAAGGTTTTCGCTTGCTGGACCAACAGGAACTGGCTTCGGGAGAATTAATGTGATGCTGTAAGAATTCTGCAAATGAATGCAGACTATGAGAACCAAAGGATTCTCCCACGGACATGTACCTGTGACAGCATTAAGGTGCGAGGGAAGGGGAAGAGGTCATATGCATTCTCAGAAGATTTTGAAGATAAATCAGTTTAGAAGACATTGACCTCATTTTGCGAAGACATTCACTCATAGATAAGGAGTTGGTTCCAGATTTGTACGAATCCACAGATCAGTACAAGTGAGGAATCTAACTACTTTGTGAAGCATAAGTGAATATACTAGGCATGTTATGAGATGTAGTATGAGAGAGATCTAACTTGTGTGAATAGAAACTGCTTGTGGTAGAAAGTGACAAATCCATAGGATCAACGGTGCTGTAAAAAGGAAGTTTTATTTACCACACTAAGAACTGCTAGACGAAGTGGAAGATGAGGCCGAGCAGTTCGATCTTTCGTGCCCTAACTTGGCGACGGAGGACACCTACGGCGATGGCGGAGAGGACGATGTCCGCGGTCGGCGTGAAGACGGCGTCGGAGAGGTTGCGGCAGCGAAGCGCTTCGTCGCCAGCGTCGTCGAGGGCTAGCGGTGGCGCTAGGGTTCGTGCGAGAGTGGAAGAAGAGATAATGACCGCTGTGAAGTGTGTATTTATAGGTACATGGGCGGCACTGCGCTATTACATAGGTGCCCCTGGCGGTTCGCATCTGAGGAACACGTGGCCATTATGCGGAATTTTGGGGTTTGTTCCACGTCCCACGCACGCCTTGATTGTCGAGTGGTCGTTCCTACTTCTCCGGGTTTCATGTGGAGGAATGAGCATTGAAAACAGACTTAATGGTTGTCTCTGTATCTTCTGCTGACAAGGACGCAGAGAAGACATCTGACAGTTTCAATAGAATGCATATGATTTGGAGAGATAGAATTTGAGATAGAAAGCATAGAGAGGTTAGGGTCCGATCACATTCACTTAGTTCAAAAGATTCAACAATGAAGACATAGCTATAAGTGAATGCTGTAGAGGACAGAACACTAATATATATATATCTATATAATCAACATAGTGAAGATAATCATGAAGATATGTTGAGATCGAAGCCAAACCAAATGTGAAGACATTGGAAGGTAACGCCATGAGTGAAACACTTCATAATAGAACATTTGGTGGTGGCGTTACCCACCGTATAGGAAGTATTAGACCCAGACACGACGCACAATTATCGTGGCGCTCCGAAGTCAAATTCCACATTAGTGTATTCACACTTAGAATGTATGTCTTCATTGATTGAAGATATACTTTACTTCGTGTGTTGCACATCTAAGTCATCATATGCATAAGTGTTAGGATGTGTGCCTGATCACAGAACATTTAAGGATTCCAGGATATTTAGCTCACACCGTAACTTGCAAAATCTCTTCTCATCCAAGGGCTTGGTGAAGATATCTGCCAATTGCTCTTTAGTGTTGACGTGTATGATATCAATATCTTCCTTCACAACATGATCTCTGAGAAAGTGATGACGAATTTCAATGTGCTTTGTCTTCGAGTGCTGAACTGGGTTGTTTGCGATCTTGATGGCGCTTTCGTTGTCGTAGTAAAGTGGCACTTGCTTCAGATGAATGCCATAGTCCTTGAGTGTTTGCTTCATCCACAGAAGCTGAGCGCAGCAAGATCCAGCAGCAATGTATTCAGATTCAGCAGTGGACAGAGATACACAGTTCTGCTTCTTTGAAGACCAACATACAAGTGATCGTCCCAGAAAGTGACATGTGCCTGATGTGGACTTGCGATCAACTTTGTCACCAACATAATCAGCATCCGAGAATCCAACCAGATCAAACTCTGAGCCCTTTGGATACCATAATCCTAGAGTTGGGGTGTGAGCCAAATATCGAAGAATTCGCTTCACAGCTAAGTGATGCGACTCCTTTGGTGCCGCTTGAAATCGATCACACATGCAAACACGAAGCATAATATCTGGCCTAGATGCACATAGATAAAGTAAAGAACCAATCATGGAGCGGTATACCTTTTGATCAAACTCTTTACCATTGTCATCGGGACCCAGATGATGTTTGGCTGGCATTGGTGTTGTGAAGCCTTTGCAGTCTTGCATACCGAACTTCTTCAGGCGATCTTTGAGATACTTCTCTTGAGATATGAAGATGCTGTTGCGTTGTTGTCATATTTGAAGACCGAGGAAGAACTTCAGCTCTCCCATCATGAACATCTGATATTGCTCTTGCATCATATATCCAAACTCTTCACTGTACTTCTGATTGGTGCAGCCGAAGATAATGTCATCCACATATATTTGGCACACAAACAGTTCACCATCATATGTCTTCGTGAAGAGAGTGGGGTCTAGGGAACCAGGTATGAAGCCTTTGCTCTTCAGGAAGTATTTGAGTGTGTCATACCAGGCCCGAGGGGCTTGTTTGAGGCCATATAGTGCCTTGTTGAGCTTGTATACCATGTCAGGATGTTTTGGATCTTCAAAGCCAGGCGGTTGTGCAACATACACTTCTTCTTCAATCTTGCCATTGAGAAAAGCACTCTTCACATTCATTTGATATAGAAGTATGTTGTGATGATTTGCATAGGCCAGCAGTATGCGTATGGCTTCAAGTCTAGCCACAGGAGCAAATGTTTCAGTGAAGTCAATGCCTTCCACTTGAGTATATCCTTGAGCAACGAGACGCGCTTTGTTTCTGACAACTTGACCATGCTCATCTTGCTTGTTGCGGTATATCCATTTGGTGCCTATTATATTGTGCTTCCGTGGATCAGGACGCTTAACTAGTTCCCATACATTATTCAGCTCGAACTGTTGAAGCTCTTCTTGCATAGCTTGAATCCATTCAGGTTCCATGAAGGCTTCTTCAACTTTCTTGGGTTTTGTTATTGAGACGAATGCGAAGTGCCCACAGAAATTTGCTAGCTGAGTTGCCCTTGAACGAGTGAGTGGACCGGGTGCATTGATGCTATTAATTATTCTTTCAATCTGCACTTCATTGGCAACGCGAGGATGTACATGGCGAAGACTTTGCTCTTGCTGATAATTCTCGTTGTTAGAAGGAATGTCTTTAGGCTGAGCATTGTCTTCATGTTGATCAGGTGCTGAGATGATAAGTTCTTCTTCAGGATGAGCTTCAGAAGGTATAATTTCTCCAGTTCCCATTAGCTTGATTGATTCACTGGATGGAACTTCATCTAGCACATTTGGCAGTTGCTCTCTTTGTGAACCATTGGTCTCATCGAACCGCACGTCCACTGTTTCAACCACTTTGTAATGAAAGAGATTGAAGACTCTGTAGGAGTGCGAATCCTTTCCATATCCAAGCATAAAACCCTCATATGCTTTTGGTGCAAACTTTTAGGTGTGATGTGGGTCCTTGATCCAGCACCTTGCGCCAAATACTCTGAAGTAACTGACATTTGGCTTCTTGCCAGTAAGGAGCTCATAGGATGTCTTGTTCAGAAGCTTGTGAAGATAAACACGATTGATTGTATGGCATGCAGTATCAATGGCTTCAGGCCAGAATTTTCTTGGGGTCTTGTATTCATCTAGCATCGTTCTGGCCATCTCAATGAGTGTTCTGTTCTTGCGTTCGACGACGCCATTCTGCTGTGGCGTGTACGGGGCTGAGAATTCATGTGTGATGCCCAAGGTATCAAGATATGTATTAAGGCCAGTGTTCTTGAATTCAGTGCCATTGTCACTTCTGATGTGCTTTATCTTGGCGCCATAATTGTTCATAGCTCGATTGGCAAAACGTCTGAAGACATCCTGCACTTCAGTCTTGTAATGGATTATGTGCACCCACTATCAATAATCCATTCTAAAGACGCTGGTGTCGTACCCTACAGTGCAGTTAGGGGGATAGGCTTCACCAAGAGCATTGTGAAGCAAAAACATTTGACGAACCAATGGGTTATGAAAGCTTAGATCCAAATTAGGACTAATAGGGAGAGTAGCAAGCGATTCAGGAACGAAGTACATAGTAAGACCATTCGGGCATTTGATCTTGCGCCCTACAAGATGTTTAAGGTCCCCAGCAATGGCGTCAGACGATTTTTGGTTTTCTGCTGGAGACCTTTCCCTGCAAAAGAGAGTTAAGCTTTCTTAGCCACCCACATCTTCAAGGGTGGCTGAGAAGCAATAAGTCTAAGTGCAGCATCAGAGAATTTTGGCTTTGGATCCCTAGCAAACAGTCTTGCAGGCGGACAATAGTACTCATAAGAATAAGCAGAATAGTTCTTGGTCTTATGAACATGGCGGTTTGATGAACCGCTCTCATATTCATATGCCTGAGTATGGTTTCCCTGCAAAACATTTGCGTTAGTGCGACTCAGGTGAGTCCTCTGTCTGTATGAAGCCTTTGGACCGTATGAAGCCTTTGGTTTGAGGTTTGTCTTCTTCACGTGAGGTGTCATGATGACATTCACAGGAAGATTCTCCAGACACCTTTTCGGAACCCAGATCTTCTTCATAGGCGGTCCATTCCTATAGTTAGTACCAATGTACCTGGCAAACACTTCACCATTCTGATTCTTAAACAGTATATAGTTTGCATCAAAGGATTCATCAATGATAATGGGGTTAGCACAGGTGAAGCCAGATAGATTGGATGGGTCTGCTAAAGGTTCCTTTGCAGCAACCCACATGGTTTTGGGGTACTGCTCAGGTTTCCAGTAAGAGCCATCATCACTCATTTTCCTTACGAACCCAACACCCTCTTTCCTCGGGTTTCGGTTCAGAATCTATTTTTTGAGGACATCACATAATGTCTGATGCCCTTTAAGACTTTTGTACATCCCTGTTTCAAGCAATGTCTTCAACCTAGCATTCTCATCAGCAATAGCAGTGGTATCCTCAGCAGAGGGGTTAGTTACCACATCAACAGTTGAAGATATTGCAACAATAGTAGCAGTAGAACATTCAGCAACAGAAGTAGCATTATCACGCTCAATGCATTTAAGACATGGTGGTTCAAATCCTTCCTGAGCGGGACTGATCTGTTTGGAGTGAAGTGACTCGTTTTCCTTTTGAAGATCTTCATGAACCGCTCTCAATTTCTCAAGATCTTGTTTGCTTTGAAGATAATCATAGGAAAGCTTTTCATGAGTTGTTGAGAGAGTTTCATGACGACTTTCAAGTTCCTGATACTTAACATGAAGATTTTTTATGTCTTCAATTAAGGATTCAGATCGAGTCATTTCAGCACCTAACAGATCATCGTTTATGTCTAACAGTTTTTGAATATGTTCCATAGCTTTCTGCTGTTCAGTTGCAATTTTAGCAAGTGTTTTGTAGCTGGGTTTTGAATCACAATCAGAGTCATCGTCACTAGATGTTTGATAGTGAGTAGTGCATGTGTTTACCTTGGCACCGCGTGCCATGAAGCAGTAGGTAGAAGCGGAGTAGTCCTTGTCATTTGCATCGGTGTCGGTGACGAGGTCATTGTCTTCAGTATTGAAGATGGACTTGGCAACGTATGCTGTAGCCAGACTTGCGACGCCTGAATCGGACTCCTCCTCAGACTCCACCTCTGCCTCCTCAGAAGAGGACTCCTCCTCCGAGTCCATTTCCTTGCCAACAAACGCACGTGCCTTCCCAGATGAGCTCTTCTTGTGTGATGAAGACTTTGAGGAAGACTTGGACGAAGACTTTGAGTATTTCTTCTTCTTCTTGTCGTCAGAGTCATATTCCTTGCTCTTCTTCTTCTTTTTGTTCTCATTTTCCCACTGTGGACACTCAGAGATGAAGTGGCCAGGTTTCTTGCACTTGTGACATGTTTTCTTCTTGTAGTCGTGAGTAGAAGCTTCATCATTCCTTGAGCTTGATCGGGATGACTTTCTGAAGCCTTTCTTCTTGGTGAATTTTTGGAACTTCTTCACAAGCATAGCAAGTTCCCTTCCAATGTCTTCAGGATCATCAGAACTGCTGTCAGATTCTTCTTCAGATGAGGAGACAGCTTTTGCCTTCAAGGCACGAGTTCGCTCATAGTTTGGACCGTAGATATCTCTTTTCTCAGAAAGCTGAAACTCATGTGTATTGAGCCTCTCAAGTATGTCAGATGGACCGAGTGTCTTGAAATCAGGACGTTCTTGAATCATCAGGGCTAGGATGTCAAACAAACTATCAAGTGATCTCAGTAGTGTCTTGACGACTTCATGTTTGGTGATCTCAGTAGCATCGAGGGCTTGAAGCTCATTTGTGATGTCAGTGAGTCGGTCAAAAGTGTGCTGGACATTCTCATTGTCATTTCGCTTGAAGCGGTTGAAGAGGTTGCGAAGGACATTGATTCTCTAATCTCTCTGGGTTGAGATGCCTTCATTGACCTTGGAGAGCCAGTCCCAGACTAGCTTAGATGTCTTCAAAGCACTCACACGGCCATACTGTCCTTTGGTCAGGTGACCACAGATGATATTCTTGGCAGTAGAGTCCAGTTGAACAAATTTCTTGACGTCAGCAGCAGTGACACCTTCTCCAGCCTTGGGAATGCCGTTTTCGACGACATACCATAGGTCGACATCTATGGCTTCAAGATGCATGCGCATCTTATTCTTCCAGTAGGGATATTCAGTTCCATCGAAGACGGGGCAGGCAGCGGAGACTTTAATTATCCCTGCAATCGACATAGCTAAAACTCCAGGTGGTTAAACCGAATCACACAGAACAAGGGAGCACCTTGCTCTGATACCAATTGAAAATGCGTTATATCGACTAGAGGGGGGGGTGAATAGGCGATTTTTATGAAAGTTTTCAAAACGTGGAATTTATGAAGACAAACTATAGAAATAAACCTATTACCATGCAGCGGAAGGTAGACTACACTAGACAAGCCATAGTCAAGTATTCAATGAAGTGAAAGCACAATGACTTAATAGCAGCAATGTAGTAAGGATCAGGTAGGAAGATATTATGAAGCCATACAGAACATGCAGTCACTCAGTGAAGACAAAAGATAGTGCAAACATACAATGACTTCACAAGGAGCAACAGTATGTAAAGGGAAGGGAAGATGAAACCAGTGACTCGTTGAAGACAATGATTTGTTGGACCAGTTCCAGTTGCTATGACAACTGTACGTCTGGTTGAGGCGGCTAGGTATTTAAACCTTAGGACACACAGTCCCGGACACCCAGTCCTGAACACGCAGCTCAGGACACCCAGTCCTCACCGTATTCCCCTTGAGCTAAGGTCACACAGACCTCGCCCAATCACTCTGGTAAGTCTTCAAGGTAGACTCCCGAACCTTCACAGACTTCGTTCACCGGCAATCCACAATGTCTCTTGGATATTCAGAACGCGACGCCTAACCGGCTGGAGGATGCACAGTCCTCAAGTGTAATAAGTCTTCAGATCACACAGACAAGAAGACTTAAGTGATGCCCAATTCTCTCTGGCTCTGGGTGGTTAGGGCTTTATCCTCGCAAGGAATTCTCTCTCAAAGGCTTCGAGATGGGTTGCTCTCAAATGACAAAAGCCGTACTCTCAATCTGAGCAGCCAACCGTTTATGGTTGTGGGGGGTGGGCTATTTATAGCCACTTGGCAACCCGACCTGATTTGTCCGAAATGACCCTGGGTCACTAAGGAACTGACACGTGTTCCAATGGTCAGATTTCAAACTCACACGGCAACTTTACTTGGGCTACAAGCAAAGCTGACTTGTCCGACTCTGGACAAGATTCGCTCTCATAATCTTCACTCGAAGACATAGGTGTTTTTGGTTAGGCATCACTTCAGTCATTCTGACTGGTATTTTTAGTATAGAGATGCAAAGTGAAAAGTAAAAGGCAAAGTAAAAAGCAAAGCAATAATAAAGTGATGGAGATTGATATGATGAGAAAGAGACCAGGGGGCCATAGGTTTCACTAGTGGCTTCTCTCAAGAGCATAAGTATTCTACGGTGGGTGAACAAATTACTGTTGAGCAATTGACAAAATTGAGCATAGTTATGAGAATATCTAGGTATGATCATGTATATAGGCATCACGTCCGAGACAAGTAGACCGACTCCTGCTTGCATCTACTACTATTACTCCACTCATCGATCGCTATCCAGCATGCATCTAGAGTATTAAGTTAAAAACAGAGTAACGCCTTAAGCAAGATGACATGATGTAGAGGGATAGTTTCATGCAATATGATAAAAAAAACCCATCTTGTTATCCTCGATGGCAACAATACAATACGTGCCTTGCTGCCCCTTCTGTCACTGGGAAAGGACACCGCAAGATCGAACCCGAAGCTAAGCACTTCTCCCATGGCAAGAAAAACCAATCTAGTAGGCCAAACCAAACTAATAATTCGAAGAGACTTGCAAAGATAACCAATCATACATAAAAGAATTCAGAGACGATTCAAATATTATTCATAGATAGACTTGATCATAAACCCACAATTCATCGGTCTCAACAAACACACCGCAAAAAGAAGATTACATCGAATAGATCTCCATGAGAGAGGGGGAGAACATTGTATTGAGATCCAAAAAGAGAGAAGAAGCCATCTAGATACCAACTATGGACCCGTAGGTCTGAAGGAAACTACTCACACTTCATCGGAGGGGCTTGGATGATGATGTAGAAGCCCTCCGTCATCGATGCCCCCTCCGGCGGAGCTCCGGAACAGGCCCCAAGATGGGATCTCGTGGATACAGAAAGTTTCGGCGGTGGAATTAGGTTTTTGGCTCCGTATCTGATCGTTTGGGGGTACGTGGATATATATAGGAGGAAGAAGTACGTCGGTGGAGCAACAGGGGGCCCACGAGGGTGGGGGGCGCTGTCGGTGTACTAAGGTAGGGGTACCTTAGTACCCTGAACTTGTGCACGGGCAGTCGCAGCATCCCCGCGGCAAGGCTTGCCGGGTGACCGCCAAGACCCTCCGCGGCTACTTTGAAGACCATCCAAGAACAAAGTACCCAAGACAAGACCCCGACGAGAGGAGCTCGCCGGGAAGGCCAACCAAGGCCCCGGCAAAAGGAGCTTGCCGGGAAGGAAACAAGACCCCGGCAAGAGGAGCTTGCCGGGAAGGCCACTCAAGGCATTTTCAAGAGACTTGCCGTGATGCACCACGCGTCCCGGCAAGGCCCCACTCAAGGCATTCCCAGAAGACCTGCCGCGGCGCGCCACGCGTCCTGGCAAGACCCGGTGAGCGACAAGCTCCCGGACGCGACAAGACGAGGACCGCGGCGAGGAGTTTGCCGCGGGAACCGCCTCTCCGAGCCCGCGCCCCAGCACAACCACCACGTGTCGCTCTGGGGGCCTCCCCCAAGCACACGGGGCAGGAGGTCGCGCAGCTAGGGGTGCGAGGTGGCAAGCAGGCGCTGACGAGATAACCACCGTGGCTAACGGTGGCTTCTCTAGCAAGCCCCTTTCGGTACTGTTCAGGCGACACAGACGGGCATTTAATGCCCTTGTCCCCTGCCGTCAGGGTTAGGTATGATAGCACTGTAGCAGGTAGCTGTGCCTGCTACAGCACCTAGCTGCCCCTACTGCAGCGCCTTTTTCCATTTTTACCCTTAACTCCCGTTGCCCCATGTCGGTAACCCCTTGAGTATAAAAGGAGGCCCGTCTGCAACGTAGATGGGGGTCGGCCATTCTGAGAGCCACGCTCGGTCTTGCTAGCTGCTGGAGTATACTGTAGCACTCCGCGCTCCCGAGCTAGAAATCAATACAACACCACAAAGCAGGAGTAGGGTTTTACGCATCCGTGCGGCCCGAACCTGGGTAAATCGCTCGCGTGCTTCGCCTCGATTTACTCTTCGCACGACCAACCGCCCGCGAGCTTCGCCTCGATCTGCTCTTTGCGCAACCTCCGCCCCCCGCCGAACCAAAAGGGACCCGGTCCGCCGGTCCCATAGGTGTCCGTGTATCAGAAACCCCGGCATCTCTGGCGCGCCAGGTAGGGGGCGTCGAAGTTGTGTGAATCAGATCCGGCATTCTCGCGAGCTAGATCTTCGCCTTCTTCATCAACATGCCGCCGAAGAAGAAAGTTTCGGAAGCAGCCGCTCTGTCCGCGCCGAGGGCAAAGATAAGTTGCCAAAGCCTGAGCAACCAGATCTCTAATTTTTAAAGTTATCTCCCCTGGACGGCCGCGCTTTGTATGGAAAACCTGTGCGCGGAGGAGCCAACTCGTAGCTGGCTGCGCCCTTGCGTTGTTTCGAGCTCGCTCAACAACATTAGGTGAGCTGTGGCTAGTTGCTACACTAGCCGCGCCCTTGCATTGTTTTGAGCCTTCTCAACAACTTAAGTTAGCTGCGGCTAGTTGCTTAACTAGCCGCGCCCTTACTTTGCTTCGAGCCCCGCTCAGCAACCTAAGTGAGCTGCAGCTGGCTGCAACAAGGTTTCTTGCCGGTAGCGGCACCGCCTGTTCCGCGCCCAGCGCTCGCGGTTCGGATGCCTACACCGGCAAGTTCCCTAAAAGCGTAGGGTAAAAACATACAAAAGTCGACGCCGAAATGGGAAGGCCCTTACCGGGTGAAACGAGTCACTAGGCCTGGCGCTGTCCTCCTTGAGACCGAAGACGGCTTTCCGGTGCGCAACTCCTGGAACATTCAGCCTCTTCGTAAGTTTTACCCGTAAGGCGCGGTTGTCGGACCCTGTTCGGCAACCACCATTTTGTACAGAGTCTTGCCGCTGTTGCATGTAATCCTTTGTACAAAGCCGGGCATAGACCCCGTGCACAAGCAGAGCTCGCGTGCTCCGCGCATTTTGTCGATTTTATGCTTTCTACTTTCTGGCATATATGATCTGACATTTGTGCAGCACCAACCCCACGGTAAGCGATAACGAGCCGCAAGGCTCTATATCTTTATTTTCTCTTCTTTCTTTTCTTCCAAGGAAAGAAAGGTTCCCTCGCCCACAAGTTTGCCGGGGGGGAAGGGAGAAGAAAAGGGTATGGACCAGGCGTCGTTCAAGAAGTTCGTCTTGCCGGGAAGCAAACGACATAAAAGATAAGTTGCCAAAGTTTGAGCAATCAGATTTTTTTAAAAAAATTTAAAGTTATCTCCCTTGAACGACCACACTTTGTATGGGAAACCTGTGCGCGGAGGAGCCAACTCGTAGCTGGCTGCGCCCTTGCGTTGTTTCAAGCTCTCTCAACAACATTAGGTGAGCTGCGGCTAGTTGCTACACTAGCCGCGCCCTTGCATTGTTTTGAGCCTGCTCAACAACGTAAGTTAGCTGCGGCTAGTTGCTTAACTAGCCGCGCCCTTACTTTGCTTCGAGCCCCGCTTAGCAACTTAAGTGAGCTGCAGCTGGCTGCGACAAGGTTTCTTGCCGGTAGCGGCACCGCCAGTTCCGCGCCCAGCGCTCGCGGTTCGGATGCCTGCACCGGCAAGTTCCCTAAAAGCGTAGGGCAAAAACATACAAAGGGAGGAATCAAGCAAAGGGAATAACATTGCAATAGCTGCCCAAGATAAAGTTATATTACAAAATAGCTTGTCGCAGCCCTAATAAATGTTTTCTATGACATGGCTAGCAGCGGCGAGGAAAGAAGGAAGCCGGCGGCCTAGTCGACGCGGTCGCCCTCGACCCTCTTGATCCCGCTCACCTTGTCCACAATGGGTGCGACAAGGGCCTTGAGCTCTTCCTGATCGATATCAGGCGGCAAGGACCTGAGGACGTTGTGGAGGCAGAGGCCTGGATTGCGGAAGGCCACCTTCATCAACACCTTCTAAAGGGCTCCCGCACAGATCTCGCGCGACTCGTCGGCCAGCCGCTTCGGGATCTCATCCCGGAGCCGCTGGAGCACCGTCGCCACGCCTTGGAAGAACATAGTGAGCTTGGCGCTAGGTTGGAGGTTCTCGTCGGAGGAGTATCCGAAGTCCTCCACCCCCAGCTGCGCCAGCTCCTTCTGATGTCCCCGGCGGCGTTCACAAGGTTCTCCGTCCAGTGCTCCACCGTATCCCTAAAGGCGTTTTGGGTGGTGGCAGCACTCTCCAGCAACGCCTTGTCGGCATCGATCTTCTTCTTCAGGGCTGCCTCCCGCTCCTTGGCGCCGTCCAGCGCCTTGGTCAAAGCGACCAGCCTCGACTCGAGGGCGGCGTTGGAGTCCTTGGCGGCGCTGAGCTCTTGGCCATATGCTTTACGGTCAGCCTCCAGTTGCACCACCTTCATTTCCAGCACCTTTTTGGCGGCCTCGGCAGCGGCGGCGGCGTCCTCCGCTTGCTTGAGGGCCCCGCCAAGCTTCTCCTCACGCGCGGCAAGCTCCTCCTCGTGGGCGTCGAGGTTGACCTTCCGCTGCGCCTGCTCGCCCTCTTCCGCGGCTAGCTTCACAGCGGCCAGTCGCTGCAGCTCTTCGGCTTCGGCCTTCTCAAGGAGAAAGGCCTTCCTCGCTTCAGCGAGCTGCTCCCGCTCCTCCGCCAGGGATCAGAGGGCTTCCCGGTGGAAACCCCCGAGCTCGTCTGCGCGCTTCTCGATGTCCGCTCCCGCCTTCGCGACAAGCGCCTCGCGGGACTCCAGCTTGGCTTGTCGCGCGCGGTAGAGCGACATCAACCTACGCAGCAGCCGCTCTTCTTCGGGCTCGTTGCTGCTGCCGCTTGGCGCATCGACCAGCTTCAGCCCAGCGGAGGCGAGCACTTCTCCGTCGAAGACCTTCCCCTCGACCGGCGCCCTGGAGCTTGACGCCCAGGGGAGGTTGATGAAGACGCCTTCGCCGGCCTTCAAGTAAGCGCCCGGCTGGGGCTCCTCGGTGCTTGGCGCAGTGGCTTCGGCGGACGGGTCGGCGGTCGGTGTAGCGTCCGGCGCTCCTGCGACCTCCGGGCCGTCAGTACGATTGCCAGATCCTTCGCCAGTTGCCGCGGCGCCAGCCTTGGCGGCCTCGGCGCCAGCGGCGTCTCCAGCACCGGCAGCTTCGTCGGCGGCGACCTCTGTCTCCATCCGCCCCATAGTGGATGGATCTGACGGCCGGTGAAGGGGAAAGGAGTCAAGCAAAATCCAGCAAGAACTCAAGAAGATCAAGAAGAGAAGAACCCAAGGGAAACTTTGAAGCAGGGAGATTACCTGCGCTGGGCTCGGTGGCCATGGTCTCCGCCGCTGGGGGATCGCTGGAGCCGTCCCTTGGCGGAGAGCTTCCCCTTGCCGGAGAACCGCCTCTTGCCGGAGAGTCCCTCGCCGGAGAATCTCTTGCCGGAGAAATTTCCCTTGGCGGCGTAGTTGTAGCAGATGGCATGCCGGGGGCTGTCTCAGGACGCTCCTGGTGGGGCTGCTCTGCTCCTACATAAGTCAACAAGCAGATATCAGGAAGGACAAGTACCCATGCACGCCTCGCCGCGGAAAATAATTCACACACTTACGCCGGGGGCTGCCATGGAGGAAAGTCGCCAGATCCGGCAAGGTCGTCTCGGGCGCGCCACCTGTTGTCGCAGTGGGCTCGTCCTCGATGATGACCGCCGGGGCCTTAGCTCTCTTTGCCGCTCTCTGGGCCAGAGTCCTAAAAAGGAGCAGGTTCAGGGAAAAGCAATTGAGAAACAAGAACAACAGCAAAAACCGAAGAAATGCAAGTATAACAAGAGAAGCTTACTCTCCCTCTTCTTCCTCGTCGGAGCTCAGCGCGGAGAAGTCGAACCCGGGCGCGCTCCCAGAGCGAGGAGGCGGAGGAGAAGCTTCCCTTGGCCGCTTAGCGGGAGCAGCGGAGGCGGTCTGAGAGGACCCCGCTCCGGCTGTCGGCGCGGCACGAGAAGCGGCAGGGACCGAAGCGGTGGTCCGGCTGGACCCCGCTCCAGTTGCCGTCGTAGCATGAGGCGCTCCCGCGGCAACGGTGTTTGCCGTGGTCGAGCGCGTCACGCGACGTGGCGACTGTTGACCCGCTTGCCGCTCCGCCACATCACCAACCTTGTGGAGGCGCCTCCTTGGTGGGGATGGAGGCCCTGCTACTGGCGGGCTGTCCGGAGGCAGGGAGGAAGAGGAGTCGATTTGCCACGAGCTGCCCGTATCTTTGGTAGGCTCGCTCGGCTCGGCGTCTTGCCCGGCAAGCCCCTTCTCGCCGGCAGGCCCCCCTTGCTCGCCACAGCTCGCCACTTCTGCCGCATCTGCTTCCGCGGCGGTGAACCCAAACTCGCCCGCGGCCGCGGCTGCCGCCACCTCCTCCAGCCTGGTGGCGATACGCGCCACCTCCGCGTCAGTGGTGTCGCGGGTGAGGCCGTCCTTCTCGTCGGGGCGGACTGCCACCTCCACCAAGTCATCGAAGAACTGCTGCACGACCTCGTCGGCAGGCTCCCGCCAAGTTGGCACAATCCCGTGCGAGTCGCACTCCGGCATCATTGCACGGATGCGATCGAGCGCGGAGTTGTTGCACAAAGGCACGACGCCCCCCGGCAACCTGAACACCTCAGGATGCTGGGGGTCATATTTGAACAGCTCCTGCAGCATCGCGTGGAGCTCCAGAACTGTGAAGTTATAGTTGAGACCCGGCCGCAGCCTCATAATGTCTGCCGCGTTCTTGAACTCCCAAGTTGGCCTCCCCCGCTCTTGCAGGGGGGCGATGCGGCGGCGGAGGAAGTCTGCGCCAACCGCGCCGATAGTGAGCCCGGCATTCCGGAGGCGCAGGATCCTGGTGACGGCGATCCCCAGCCTTTCGTCCTCCGGGGCCAGGTCGCTCCAGTCGTCGCCGCGCGCCACCGGGGTTTGGCGCCGGGCGGTGAAAGGCTGCGGACTCTCCTCGACAATCCAGCACCAATCAGCCCTTCACTCCTCCCACTTGCCGCGGAACTCTCCCTCCAGATAGGTCTCCTTCTTGCCGGTCCTCGAGATCTAGGCGATCCCGCCGGATAGAGGCTCTCCTCTCTCTACTCGAGGAGTGAAGAAATGGCGGAAGAGGGCTACGTTGGGAAGAACTCCGACAAAGTTTTCGCAGAGATGCGCGAAAACTGCCATCGTCAGAACGGCGTTGGGGGTGAAGTCGAGGAGGTGGAATCCATAGGTGTTCATGATGTCGCAGAAGAAATCAGAGAAGGGCGGGCAGAGCCCGCAATAGAAGAACAACGCGAAGAAGGCGTACCCATTTGGAGCAGTCTTACAAGCGGCAGCGGGGAGAACCCTTGTGCGCGGATGCGCGCGCGTCTCCGCCGACCAGAACAGAGAATAGTCCGCCCTCAGCTCCTTCGCGCCGAGCCTGGGGGGGAAAACGGCCTGCGTCTTCCGCAGCGCCGCGAGCCGCTGCGCCTCGGTCGTCTTCACGGTCTTCCCCCTGTCGGCTTTCGGAGCCATGGCGGAAGCAGTGGAGGGGGTCGACGGCGTTGGTGGTGCTGGCGGCAGTGGGGGGCGAAGCGCTGCTCTCTCTTTCTCTCTGCTTTGGGGAGGCGAGGAAGCGGCGGAGATTTCTGAGATTGGGAACGGCAACGGGCGAGTGGCCCAACTGCTCCTGTTTCCCCTGCTTTTAAAGGGGGGAGGGGGGCGGACGTTCTACATTTCGAGAAGAGGAACCCCCACGACCTCTCCCACGACGCCGCATTCAACGCGTGCCGTTCGAGGGGAGGGCGCGGCGGATACGGAGGAAGATTCGGCGTGACCTAGGCCGCGCGTGCCCGTGCACTGTCTTGGGCCTGGCCCAACAGCGCTCGGCACCGTGTCTGGCCCAGGCCCGGGGGCTCCTGTCGGTGTACTAAGGTAGGGGTACCTTAGTACCCCGAACTTGTGCACGGGTAGTCGCAACATCCCCGCGGCAAGGCTTGCCGGGTGACCGCCAAGACCCTCCGTGGCTACTTTGAAGACCATCCAAGAACAAAGTACCCAAGACAAGACCCCGACGAGAGGAGCTCGCCGGGAAGGCCAACCAAGGCCCCGGCAAAAGGAGCTTGCCGGGAAGGAAACAAGACCCTGGCAAGAGGAGCTTTCCGGGAAGGCCACTCAAGGCATTTTCAAGAGACTTGCTGTGACGCACCACGCGTCCCGGCAAGGCCCCACTCAAGGCATTCCCAGAAGACCTGCCGCGGCGCGCCACGCATCCCGGCAAGACCCGGTGAGCGACAAGCTCCCGGACGCGACAAGACGACGACCGCGGCGAGGAGTTTGCCGCGGGAACCGCCTCTCCGAGCCCGCTCCCTAGCACAACCACCACGTGTCGCTCTGGGGGCCTCCCCCAAGCACACGTGGCAGGAGGTCGCGCAGCTAGGGGTGCGAGGTGGCGAGCAGGCGCTGACGAGATAACCACCGTGGCTAACGGTGGCTTCTCTAGCAAGCCCCTTTCGGTACTGTTCAGGTGACACAGACGGGCATTTAATGCCCTTGTCCCCTGCCGTCAGGGTTAGGTATGATAGCACTGTAGCAGGTAGCTGTGCCTGCTATAGCACCTAGCTGCCCCTACTGCAGCGCCTTTTTCCATTTTTACCCTTAACTCCCGTTGCCCCATGTCGGTAACCCCTTGAGTATAAAAGGAGGCCCGTCTGCAACGTAGAGGGGGGTCGGCCATTCTGAGAGCCACGCTCGGTCTTGCTAGCTGCTGGAGTATACTGTAGCACTCCGCGCTCCCGAGCTAGAAATCAATACAACACCACAAAGCAGGAGTAGGGTTTTATGCATCCGTGCGGCCCGAACCTGGGTAAATCGCTCGCGTGCTTCGCCTCGATTTACTCTTCGCACGACCAACCGCCCGCGAGCTTCGCCTCGATCTGCTCTTTGCGCAACCTCCGCCCCCCGCCGAACCAAAAGGGACCCGGTCCGCCGGTCCCATAGGTGTCCGTGGATCAGAAACCCCGGCAGGCGCGCCTGGGGGGGGGGGGGCAGGCACGCCCCCTACCTCGTGGCCTCCTGTTAATTTGGCTTGATGTAGGGTCCAAGTCTCCTGAGTTGTATTCGGTGAGAAAATCACGTTCCCGAAGGTTTCATTCCGTTTGGACTCCGTTTGATATTCCTTTTCTTCGAAACCCTAAAACAGGCAGAAAACATCAATTCTGGGCTGGGCCTCCGGTTAATAGGTTAGTCCCAAAAATAATATAAAAGTGGATAATAAAGCCCAATAATGTCCAAAACAGTAGATAATATAGCATGGAGCAATCAAAAATTATAGATACGTTGGAGACGTATCAAGCATCCCCAAGCTTAATTCCTGCTCGTCCTCGAGTAGGTAAATGATAAAAACAGAATTTTTGATGCGGAGTGCTACTTGGCATAATTTCAATGTAAATCTTATTAATTGTGGTATGAATATTCAGCTTCAAAAGATTCAAGACAAAAGTTCATGTTGACATAAAAATAATAATACTTCAAGCATACTAACAAAGCAATTATGTCTTCTCAAAATAACATGGCCAAAGTAAGCTATCCCTACAAAATCATATAATCTGGCTATGCTCTATCTTCACCACACAAAATATTTAAATCATGCACAACCCCGATGACAAGCCAAGCAATTGTTTCATACTTTTTACATTTTCAAAACTTTTTCGATCTTCACGTAATACATGAGCGTGAGCCATGGATATAGCACTATATGTGGAATAGAATGGTGGTTGTGGAGAAGACAAAAAGAGGGGAAGATAGTCTCACATCAACTTGGCATATCAAAGAACTATGGAGATGCCCATCAATAGATATCAATGTGAGTGAGTAGGGATTGCCATGCAACGGATGCACTAGAGCTATAAGTATATGAAAGGTCAACAAAAGAAACTAAGTGGGTGTGCATCCAACTCGCTTGCTCACGAAGACCTAGGGCATTTTGAGGAAGCCCATCATTGGAATATACAAGCCAAGTTCTATAATGAAAAATTCCCACTAGTATATGAAAGTGACAGAATGAGAGACTCTCTATCATGAAGATCATGGTGCTACTTTGAAGCACAAGTGTGGTAAAAGGATAGTAACATTGTCCCTTCTCTCTTTTTCTCTCATTTTTTGGGCCTTCTCTTTTTTATGGCCTCTTTTTCTTTTTTTTCTTTTTCGTTCGGAGTCTCATCCCGACTTGTGGGGGAATCATAGTCTCCATCATCCTTTCCTCACTTGGGACAATGCTCTAAAAATGATGATCATCACACTTTTTATTTTTCTTACAACTCAACAATTACAACTCAATACTTAGAACAAAATATGACTCTATATGAATGCCTCCGGCGGTGTACCGGGATATGCAATGAATCAAGAGTGACATATATGAAAGAATTATGAACGGTGGCTTTGCCACAAATACGATGTCAACTACGTGATCATGCTAGCAATATGACAATGGTGGAGCATGTCATAATGAACGGAACGGTGGAAAGTTGCATGGCAATATATCTCGGAATGGCTATGGAAATGCCATGATAGGTAGGTATGGTGGTTGTTTTGAGGAAGGTATTTGGTGGGTGTATGATACCGGCGAAAAGTGCGCGGTATTAGAGAGGCTAGCAATGGTGGAAGGGAGGAAAGTGCGTATAATCCATGGAATCAACATTAGTCATAAAGAACTCATATACTTATTGCAAAAATCTAGAAGTTATCAAAGCAAAGTATTACACGCATGCTCCTAGGGGGATAGATTGGTAGGAAAAGACCATCGCTCGTCCCCGACCACCACTCATAAGGAAGACAATCAATAAATAAAGCATGCTCCGACTTCATCACATAACGGTTCACCATACGTGCATGCTACGTGAATCACAAACTTTAACACAAGCATTTCTCAAATTCGCAACTACTCAACTAGCATGACTCTAATATCACTATCCTCATATCTCAAAACAATTATCAAGCATCAATTTTTTTCTTAGTATTCAACGCACTCAAAAGAAAGTTTTACAAATCTTGAATACCAAGCATATTATTATTAAGAAAATTACCATGCTATTAAGACTCTCAAAATAATCTAAGTGAAGCATGAGAGATCAATAGTTTCTATAAAACAAATCCACCACCGTGCTCTAAAAGATATAAGTGAAGCACTAGAGCAAAATTATATAACTCAAAAGATATAAATGAAGCACATAGAGTATTCTATCAAATTCCAAATCATGTATGGCTCTCTCGAAAGGTGTGTACAGCAAGGATGATTGTGGTAGACTAACAAGCAAAGACTCAAATCATAAAAGACGCTCCAAGCAAAACACATATCATGTGGTGAATAAAAATATAGCTCCAAGTAGAGTTATCGATAGAAGTAGACAAAAGAGGGGATGCCTTCCGGGGCATCCCAAAGCTTTGGATTTTAGGTTTCCTTAGATTATCTTGGGGGTGCCATGGGCATCCCCAAGCTTAGGCTCTTGCCACTCCTTGTTCCATAATCCATCAAATCTTTACCCAAAACTTGAAAACTTCACAACACAAAACTTAAAGTAGAAAATCTCGTGAGCTCCGTTAGAGAAAGAAAACAAAATACCACTTCAAGGTACTATAATTAACTCATTGTTTATTTATATGGGTGTTATACCTACTGTATTCCAACTTCTCTATGTTTCATAAACTATTTTACTAGCCATAGATTCATCAAAATAAGCAAACAACACACGAAAAACAGAATCTGTCAAAAACAGAACAGTCTGTAGTAATCTGTAGCTAGCGCAAGATCTGGAACCCCAAAAATTCTAAAATAAATTGCTGGACGTGAGTAATTTATCTATTAATCATCCTCAAAAATAATTAACTAAGTAGCACTCCCCAAATAAAAATGACAGCAGTTCTCGTGAGCGCTAAAGTTTCTGTTTTTTACAGCAAGTTCAACAAGACTTTCCCCAAGTCTTACCAATGGTTCTACTTGGCACAAACACTAATTAAACACAAAAAACACAACCAAAACAGAGGCTAAATAATTTTTTTATTGAATAACATAAAGGAAAAATATTGGGTTGTCTCCCAACAAGCGCTTTTCTTTAAAGCCTTATAGCTAGGCATTGGTAATTTTAATGATGCTCACATGAAAGACAAGAGTTGAAGCACAAAGAGAGCATCATAAAACATGTGACAAAGACATCTAAGTCTAACATACTTCCTATTCATAGGCATCTTATAGGCAAACAAATTATCAAGGCAAGCAAAAACTAGCATATGCAAGGAAGCGGAAAGAAACAATAGCAATCTCAACATAACGGGAGGTAATTTAGTAACATGAAAATTTCTACCACCATAATAATTACATGTAGGATCACAAGCAAACTCAACAAAATAGCTATCACATAAAATATTTTCAACATGATCCACATGCATGCAAAGTTGACACTCTTCCAAAATAGTGGGATTAACATTAACTAAAGTCATGACCTTTCCAAACCCACTTTTATCAAAAATTTCATAAGATTGAACATTCTCCAAATATGTGGGATCTAAAGTTGACACTCTCCCGAAACCACTTTCAATAATATTGCAAACACTATTATCAATCTCATATTCATCATGGGGATTAAATAGATTTTCAAGATCAAAAGAAGAATCACCCCAATCATGATCATTGCAACAAATAGTAGTCATAGCAAAACTAGCATCCCCAAGCTTAGGTTATTGCAAATCATTAACACAATTGACATTAAAGAATTTATAATAACATCATTACAATCATGCTTTTCATCAAAGGAACTATCAAGTATGGGTGCAATAGCAACGGTCTCATGTGTAACATAAGGAACTATAGCAGATTCATCTTCATAAATATTGGCATCATGGCCACAAGCATAGCAAGCATCATGTTCATCAAGGGATATTTCAACCAAATCATCGGAATCATCATTATCTATAGATTCATGCATATCATTATTTTCTTCCGAAGCAACGGTCATTCTTTCAATAAATTCTTGGACATAGACATTATGGGCAAGGTTTTCATTACAATATTTAAGTATGACGGAATTTTCAGATTTATTGAGAGTAAAATCATACTTTTCAACCAAAGAAGCAACTTCATGAGCACCCTTAAAAACGTCAAATTCTTCAATTTGTTCGATATCATAGTAACTATAAACACCCTTTGCATAAGAAGATAAGATTTCATTATCATTGAACTCACATAGGTAGGGAAGGTGTTTTTTAGGGTTCTTAGAGCAACAAGTAAAATCACAAATTTCACAAAGATTCCAAGCATAGCATAGCAAACTATTTATATGATACCATAAGAGCTTCCCTTTTTCAGACAAACGATGACGCACAAAATGAGCATGCTCATCTAAAGATTTCCCATCAACTAGGCTAGTTGGGGTTTCAGCACGAGCGCATAAGGATCGAAGGTGATCCAAGTAGAACACTTTAAGTGGATCCATATCAATAGATTATTAGCAAGCAAAGATGCAAGCAAATGGAAGGCACATGGTAACACAAGCAAATAAGCAACGAGCAAAAAGAGGCAAATAGAGAAAGAGAGGGAGGATAGAGAGAGAGCGAATAAAACGACAAGGGTGAAGTGGGGGAGAGGAAAACGAGAGGCAAATGGCAAATAATGTAATGCGAGAGATAGGGATTGTGATGGGTACTTGGTATGTTGACTTTTGCGCGGACTCCCCGGCAACGGCGCCAGAAATGGCTCGTTGTCGGGAGTCAAATCTTGACTTGCGCGAACCTCCCCGGTAACGGCGCCAGAAATTCTTCTTGCTACCTCTTGAGCACTGCGTTGGATTTCCCCGAAGAGGAGAGGATGATGCAGCAAAGTAGCGTAAGTATTTCCCTCAGTTTTTGAGAACCAAGGTATCAATCCAGTAGGAGGCTACGCGCCAGTCCCTCGTACCTACACAAAAACAATAGCTCAACGCAACCAACGCGCTTAGGGGTTGTCAATCCCTTCATGGTCACTTACGAAAGTGAGATCTGATAGAGATGATAAATAATATTTTTGGTATTTTTGCTATAGAGATGCAAAGTGAAAATAAAAGGCAAAGTAAAAGGCAAAGCAATAATAAAGTGATGGAGATTGATACGATGAGAAAGAGACCCGGGGGCCATATGTTTCACTAGTGGCTTCTCTCAAGAGCATAAGTATCTACGGTGGGTGAACAAATTACTGTTGTGCAATTGACAGAATTGAGCATAGTTATGAGAATATCTAGGTACGATCATGTACCAAAAAATACTAAAATAATATTGACGAATATATCTAGAACAAATGTATAACAACATAAGTATCTAAGGTTGAGAATATAAGTGTATGAAAGCTCAAAAAGAAACTAAGTGGGTGTGCATCCAACTTGCTTGCTCACGAAGACCTAGGGCACTTTGAGGAAGCTCATCATTGGAATATACAAGACAAGTTATATAATGTAAAATTTCCACTAGTATATGAAAGTGACAACATAGGAGACTCTCTATCATGAAGACCGTGGTGCTACTTTGAATCACAAGTGTGGTAAAAGGATAGTAGCATTGTCCCTTCTCTCTTTTTCTCTCATTTTTTTGGGCCTTCTCTTTTTTTGGCCTTTCTATTTTTTTTCCTTTTTTATTTTTTCGTCCGGAGTCTCATCCCAACTTGTGGGGGAATCATAGTCTAAATCATACTTTCCTCACTTGGGACAATGCTCTAATAATGATGATCATCACACTTTTATTTACTTACAACTCAAAAATTACAACTCGATACAAGAACAAAATATGACTCTATGTGAATGCCTCCGGCAGTGTACCGGGATAGTTTACCTTGGTTGGGACAACCATCTTATATCACTTGGGACAATGCACTTCTTATGATAGTTTTTATTATACCCATCTTGGATGCCTATCATATTAGGACTAATTTTATAGCCAAAGCAAACTACCATGCTGTTCTAAAGGACTCTCACAATAATATAAGTGAAGCATGAGAGATCAATAATTTCTATAAAATAAAACCACCACCATGCTCTAAAAAGATATAAGTGAAGCACTAGAGCAAAATTATCTAGCTCAAAAGATATAAGTGAAGCACATAGAGTATTCTAATAAATTCCGATTCATTTGTGTCTCTCCCAAAAGGTGTGTACAGCAAGGATGATTGTGGTAAACCAAAAAGCAAAGACTTAAATCATACAAGACGCTCCAAGCAAAACACATATCATGTGGTGAATAAAAATATAGCCTCAATTAAGTTACCGATAGACGAAGAGGAAAGAGGGGATGCCTTCCGGGGCATCCCCAAGCTTAGGCTTTTAGTTGTCCTTGAATTTTACCTTGGGGTGCCATGGGCATCCCCAAACTTAGGCTCTTGCCACTCCTTATTCCAAAATCCATCAAATCTTTACCCAAAACTTGAAAACTTCACAACACAAAACTTCAACAGAAAATCTCACGAGCTCCGTTAGTATAAGAAAACAAATCACCACTTCAAGGTACTGTAATGAACTCATTATTTATTTATATTGGTGTTAAACCGACTGTATTCCAACTTCTCTATGGTTCATACCCCATGATACTAGCCATAGAGTCATCAAAATAAGCAAACAACACACAAAAAACAGAATCTGTCAAAAACAGAACAGTCTGTAGTAATCTGTAGGTTTTGAATACTTCTATAACCCCAAAAAATCTGAAATAAATTTTTGGACATGAGTAATTTGTCTATTAATCATCTGCAAAACGAATAAACCTAATTTCACTTTCCAGTAAAAAATGTCAGCAAATCTCGTGAGCGCTAAAGTTTCTGTTTTTTACAGCAAGATCACAAAGACTTCCCCCAAGTCTTCCCAAAGGTTCTACTAGGCACAAACACTAATTAAAAGCATAAAACCACATCTAAACAGAAGCTAGATGAATTATTTATTTCTAAAAAGAAACAAAAAACAAGAAACAAAAATAAAATTGGGTTGCCTCCCAACAAGCGCTATTGTTTAGCACCCCTAGCTAGGCATAAAAACAAGAATAGATCTAGGTACTGTCATCTTTGGTAGGCAATTCTTCAATAGAACACTTATAACCCTTAGGAGTTTACTTATTTTTATTAATGATCAAACTCCTACGCAAGAAATCAAGAAAATCATTCGTAGCAAAAGGTTCCTTAATGATAGTGAAAAAGTTGGGGTGAACATTTACTGCTTTAAGATCCGCATTTTCCTTACTAGAAGATTCACCCTTTTTATTTTTAGGCACATACATAAACTTGGCAACTCTAGTAGCAGGAGGATTTGGAGTGTTTTTCACGGAAGAAAAGGCAGTCCCTAAATTGGTAATAATATCCTCAAGTTTATCAATTCTTGTGGAATCTTGATCTATTTTTTCGTTGACTATGGGTTCCTTTTATTTCAAATTTTTCAGAGTAACTCCTACCATAGATCCATATTGGGTAATCTGGTTGGGGATCTTTTTATCCAAATTCTCAATCAACTCTACTATGGCAACTTTATTTTCAATAATTTCAAGACTTTGCATCACATGTTCCAAAGTTAAAATAGTTCCATTAACCAAGAGAGGTGGTGAGCCAAACAAATCTATCATAGCATTATAAGAATCGAAAGTATGGCTACCCAAGAAATTCCCTCTGGTAATGGTATCAAGAATATATCTATTCCAAGGGGTGATGCCCACACAAAAATTGCAAAGAAGAACAGAAGTGGATTGCTTCCTAGTGGATCTATTCTGAGCATTGCAAATTCTATGCCAAGCATCTTTTAAATTTTCTCCCTCCCTTTGTTTAAAATTAAGAACTTCATGATCGGGAGTACTAACGATGATAGAAGGGCTAGCCATAAAAGCAAAAGCAATGATCTAACACATGTATACACAAGAAGCAAGCAAAAAAATACGAATGGAAAAAGAGGCGAGCGGAAAAGAGGGCGAATAAAATGGCAAGGGTGAAGTGGGGGAGAGGAAAACGAGAGGCAAATGGCAAATAATGTAATGCGAGGGATAAGAGTTTGTGATGGGTACTTGGTATGTCTTGACATGATGCAACCTCCCCGGCAACGGCGCCAGAAATCCTTCTTGCTACCTCTTGAGCATGCGTTGGTTTTCCCTTGAAGAGGAAAGGGTGATGTAGCACAGTAGCTTAAGTATTTCCCTCAGTTTTTGAGAACCAAGGTATCAATCCAGTAGGAGGTAACACACAAGTCACCTAGTTCCTGCACAAACAAACAAGAACCTCGCAACCAACACGATAAAGGGGTTGTCAATCCCTTCACGATCACTTACGAAAGTGATATCTGATAAAGATAATAAGATAAATATTTTTGGTATTTTTATGATATAGATTGGAAAATAAAGACTGCAAAATAAACGGTAATAGAAATAGCAAATTAATATGGAAATAATATGATGGAAGATAGACCCGGGGGCCATAGTTTTCACTAGTGGCTTCTCTCAAGATAGCAAATTCTATGGTGGGTGAACAAATTACTGTCGAGCAATTGATAGAAAAGCGAATACTTATGAGAATATCTAGGCACGATCATGTATATAGGCATCACGTCCGCGACAAGTAGACCGAAACGATTCTGCATCTACTACTATTACTCCACACATCGACCACTATCCAACATGCATCTAGAGTATTAAGTTCATAAGAACAGAGTAACGCTTTAAGCAAGATGACATGATGTAGACTCAAGCAATATGATATAAACCCCATCTTTTTATCCTCGATGGCAACAATACAATACGTGCGTTGCTGCCCCTGCTGTCACTGGGAAAGGACACCACAAGTTTGAATCCAAAGCTAAGCACTTCTCCCATTGCAAGAATGATCAATCTAGTAGGCCAAACCAAACTGATAATTCGAAGAGACTTGCAAAGATATTTAAATCATGCATAGAAGATTTCAGAGAAGAATCAAATATTGTTCATAGATAATCTTGATCATAAACCCAAAATTCATCGGATCTCGACAAACACACCGCAAAAAGAATTACATCGAACAGATCTCCAAGAGAATCGAGGAGAACTTTGTATTGAGATCCAAAGAGAGATAAGAAGCCATCTAGCTAATAACTATGGACCCGAAGATCTGTGGTAAACTACACACACATCATCGGAGAGGCTATGGTGTTGATGTAGAAGCCCTCCGTGATCGATTCCTCCTCCGGCAGAGCGCCAGAAAATGCCCCAAGATGGGATCTCACAGGTACAGAAGGTTGCGGTGGTGGAAATAGGGTTTCGTGGTGCCCCTGAATGTTTTCGGGGTATATGGGTATATATAGGAGGAAGAAGTACGTTTGTGGAGCTGGGAGGGTCCCACGAGGGTGGGGGGCGTGCCTACCCCCCTGGGCGCGCCTCCCTGCCTCATGGCCTCCTCGCTTCTTTCTTGACATCCACTCCAAGTCTCCTGGATCACGTTTGTTCCAAAAATAACTCTCCTGAAGGTTTCATTCCGTTTGGATTTCGTTTGATATTCCTTCTCTGCGAAACACTGAAATAGGCAAAAAAACACCAATTTGCACTGGGCCTTTGGTTAGTAGGTTAGTCCCAAAAATAATATAAAAAGGTAAATTAAAGCCCATTAAACATCCAAAACAGATAATATAATAGCATGGAACAATAAAAAATTATAGATATGTTGGAGACGTATCACTCGACCATGAGTACTGTGTTGACAACTTGCTGCTATATACAGTAGTAGAGGCTCTTTGCTGGCTGGGGCAGCAAGCACTGGCTGGGTGGAAAGCAGGGCTTTGAGCTCTACAAACGCTGCTTCAGCTTGGAGTCCACTCAAACTTGTCAGACTTCTTCATCAATCGGTAAAGAGGTAATGCCTTTTCACCGAGACGAGAAATGAATCAACTCAGGGTGGCCAAACAACCAGTAAGCTTCTGACCGTCGTGCACACGTACAAGGCATTTCATTCGGAGGATTCCACCAACTTTCTATGGGTTTGCGTCGATCCCTCACTCGGAAACGAGGAAACCGAGTAACTTTCCACCTGGAACTCCGAATGTGCACTTCGATGGATTAAGCTTGATATCATATCTCCTCAAATTGGCAAAGGTTTCAGCAAGGTCAGTCAGCAGGTCCGAACCTTTACGTGACTTTACCACGATGTCGTCCATGTATGCTTCCACATTCCGACTGATTTGATTTAGCAAGCACTTCTGAATCATGCGCATGAATGTGGCACCAGCATTTTTGAGACCAAAAGGCATGACAACATAGCAAAAACACCCGAATGGGGTGATGAAGGCGGTTTTTATTTCATTGGGTCCACACAGTCGGATCTGATGGTACCTGGCATATGCATCCAAAAAGGATAAACGCTCACACCATGCCGTTGAGTCGACAATCTGGTCGATTCAGGGGAGAGGGAAATGATCTTTCGGGCAGGACCCATTGATGTGTTTGAAGTTGATGCACATGCAGAGTGAATCATCTTTCTTGGGGACCATGACGACATTGGCGAGCCACTCAGAGTGGTATATCTCTCGGATGAACTCAGCTGCCAGAAGCCAAGCCACTTCCTCGCCAATGGCCTTCTTTTTCTCCACGGCAGACCGACGGAGATACTCCTTGACTGGTTTTACTTTTGGGTCGACTCGCAAACGGTGCTCAGCCAGTCCCCTGGGCACACCTGGCATGTCAGACGGTTTCCATGCGAAGATGTTTCAGTTCTCACGGAGGAACTGGATGAGCGTTTCTTCCTATTTGCTATCGAGTGTTGTTGATACATGAGTCGGGGCAGCATTGGGGTCAGTTGGATGAATGTGTACGGGTTTTGTTTCACCGGACAACTGAAATGCAGACTCTAAAGCAGGCTTCTTAGCTCACAACAAATCAACTGGGTCGGCGGTCTTTTTGTTCTCTTCCATTTCTACCACTGCCATCTGCTCATCGGTGATTTTTGAACCTTTTTGGAGGCACTCTTCTGCCCTCTACCGATTACCAGTGACTGCGATCACACCTTTGGGACCAGACATGTTCAACTTGAGGTACACGTAACAAGATCGAGCCATGAAATGAGCATACGCAGTCCTGCCCGGAATAGCATGATAGGCACTGTGAAAGTCCACGACCTCAAACGTCAACTTTTGCTTGCAGTAATTCTCGGAATCACCGAAAACCACGTCCAAGGTAATTTGGCCGAGTGGATCAGCCTTCTTCTCCGAAATGACTCCCTGGAAACGCATGTTGCTTTTGGTGAGTTTGGACATAGGAATGCCCATCCCTCAAAGGGCCACCGTCCATTAATACCTTAGTTAATCGGGTGCCTCCAATGACTGGGTCGACCACCAACGCTTGCCGCCCGGGGCTAGCAACGTGCGCTGGGTGATCGGACTAGTCGAATGTGATAGGAGTCTTGGACCACTTTAGATATGTCGTTGTCGCTGGAGCGACCATGTTCACTTTTCTGTTGATGACTTTCAGTCGACTTTTGCTCTAGGTCATCAAAAATCACTAAAGTGGCATTGATGTTAGGGTAACCATCGTCCCCCTATTTGTCTTCATCCTTGTCAGATTCCTTTTCTTTCTCGCTAGGCTGACCCTCTCGGAAGCTCTGAATCAGGAGTCGACACTGTCAAGTGGTATGCTTGGGGTAAATCAGGTTTCCCTCTTCATCCGTCTTTGTGTGTATATGACACAGCAAATCTAGCACATCATTCCCTTCTTGATCCTTCACCTTCTTGGGGACCCACGGCCCCTTAGGCTTTCCTTTGAATTTTCCTTGAGTCACCACTTCAGCTTCCCCAGGATTTGCTGGTTTGGCTTTGCGCTTCTGCTTCCGATTAGAATTTCCTCCTCCGGTGTCCTGGGCGACTGGTTTGTTCTTTCCATTGCGGAGTCGGTCCTCTTCTTCGCCGTTAGCGTACCGAGTGGCTATTTCCATCATTTGGGCCAGAGTCATATCTCCTATCCGACCGAATTTCAGGTTAAGCTCTCTATACCGAACACCCTCCTTGAAGGTGTAGACTGCTTGGTGTTGTGACACATTTTCCACTGTGTGGTGCAGAGTGGTCCACCTCTGGATGTAATCCCTCAAAGTTTCATTCGTTTTTTGCACACAATGTTGCAATTCAGTCAACCCTGCAGGGGTCTTGTAAGTGCCTTCAAAGGTCCTGACAAACACTCGAGCTAATTCTTCCCAGCTGAAAATACTTCCAGGAGCCAACTGATTCAGCCAAGCTCTAGCCAAAATCTCTAACATCAATGGGAGGTGCTTCATGGCCACATCATCATTGCCACCGCCAATCCGCACGGCCACTCGTTAATCCTGCAGCCAAGTATCAGGCTTTGATTCACCGGTAAACTTGCTCACTCCCGTCGCCAACTTGAAGTTGGGTGGGACCTCAGCAGCTCTGATGGCCCTGCTAAAACACTCAGGCGCCGAGACATGAACTCTGCTACCAGTCGGACGATCTCTGTTGAGTCCCTCTCTATGTGCTCGGTTTCTGTTGACCAGACCTTGCACAAGAATTGACCTCGCATCAAACCCGGGCTCTCTTGAGTCGACGGGACCCCTCCGCTCATCGTTGTACGGGCGCCTATCATCATACTGGCGGGGCATGTATGATCCGCCCCTCGGAGGGGGCGTAGGCACTCGACGGTGGTCATCACGGTCGAGTCGATGATCATACTGCTCGATGTTCAGACCCAAGTACTGCTCTGGATGGTGCCCACGACCCTCATGCCGCAGAGGCAATCTTGGGCTGTGAGCCGACTGGATTGTGTCCGCCACCACAGACCTGCTATGTATTCTGTTACGAGACTAGGAAACGGATGTGTTTTGCTCTCCTGCTGCCCAAAGCAATGCTCGGATCTGCATCAAACCTCTTCCAGCCTATGACTGGGACGGCTGAATTGACTCTGCTATACGGGCTGCAGCTGTAAGATTCTAATTCAGAGTGCGGTATACCTAAGGTTCAGGTGGGAACAATTGTCGCTATCGTCGACTGGATTCGGGGATCTGTCGTCGAGCACGCTCATCGAGTGAATGCCGAAGGTTCTCCAGTCGCGCGCGTTCAGCCAATGTGGCCAGGCGCGCAGACTCCAAGGCCCAAGCCTTAGAAGTTTCTCCGACGATGGGAGTGTGGAGCACCGCCATGTTGCGACGGTGCAGCTCCTCCCTCAGCTGCGAAGTGAGGGCCTCAGGATGATATTCCTCGTGAACACACGACGGATCACCGCCGCCACTGTGACAGTAACCAGGTGGGCTGCACGGCGTGTCTACCATCAAGACTTCTAACGCACGGTCGCTGCTGTCGCACTCGGACAGGGTCTCAACGGAGCCAGTCGACAGTTCAAATAGCCCCTAGAGGGTCGTCGGGCTCGATTGCCGCGACTTGAGGGGTGGTCGACTGACGAGCCACCGCATGCTTTACCCACCGCTGAAGCCGTGATCGACCAGATCACTTGCGACGACGAACAACGGGGACTGAAGATGCTACGAGAGCCAGCCAATAATGAGTCGATGGCTGACGCAGAAAGACGCTGTGGATGCACGCGCGAAAGTGCGTCGCCCCATGGACGGGGAGCATCTCGATGTCAAGGGGGGCCTCCTGGAGCCAAGCGGAATCGTCGGCGATGAAAACGAGCGCGTCGCGCCGGATCTCGCGGCCCTTAGCCAAACCGCCGCCAGAAACCATGATGATGAAGATCGGGAAAATTCACAACCTCACCGGAAGTCGCTAAGACACCTGCCCCACGGTGGGCGCCAACTGTCGTGGTACTAAGTCTGATAGTATGAGTCAGGGGTACGTATGAGGAGGTAAGATCTTAACTACGACGAGGTTGTACACATGAGTTTACGAGTTCAGGCCCCTCTCGGAGAAGGTAAAAGCCATACGTCTCGGTGCCCTGAGGGTATCGACTGGAATATGGGTGTTTTTGTGTTATAGGGGGTGCGAACCCTTGTGCCAGTGGAGGGGGGTGGCTTATATAGAGTGCGTCAGGACCCCAGCCAGCCCATGTTACAAGGGGTTCAATGTACATTAAGATAGGGCGTTACTGATAATGCCAGCAATAAAGGACTATAAATGGTCTTTAAGCCTACAGAGTGATTGTCTGACCGTTGTTGTCCTGAGTGACGTTAGGCCTTCTTTACTCCGAGTGATTTCTTGTATCGTCGAGTGACTCATTCTCTTGGTCGAATCGAATTGGGATATCCGAGTGAGGTTGAAGGTCGAGTGGATGGCACTCTTCGATAACTCAGTCAGTTTCTCTTCTTGTGCTTTGAATGCCTTTGACTCTAGGGCAGTGTCATTGGGTAGGGTGTCTAGGTCAGGCCTATGACCCTCCCCTAGGTACATGTCATCGTCAGGTAGGTTTATCCAAACCCAACTCTGTAGACATTTCCATATTTTGGCACTCCAAAGCACGGTTCTTCACTAAAGGATCAACACGCGTTGCCTGATACAACAATTAGTTCTTCAAGTTAAAGCAGGGTGAATGGATCACACGAAAACCTTGGCCCATTCATCACCTACTCATCTGAAACTGATGTATGAAAAGAATGAATTCTTATTTTGATCGATTGAGCATAGAGGGTGTGGCTCCTCTCTTTTTATGGATACTTTCGTAACAATAAGATTTTTTTCTTCACTAATATGCTATCCTTGATAAATGTTACATTATCCCTATTTGATATGAATGGATTGTGCCAGCTTCCCCTCATTTATGGAAGGGTATGCTATCATACTTTTCAAAATATTTACGTGGTGAACAAATGACAAACGCTCTAAGCCTATGCTACTTATAGTAGAGTGCATATGAGAGCACAAAACATAGAATAAAGCGCATCAATTGTCACTATAACATTGATATAGACAAGGACGGGTCATCATATTCGAAGCCTATTTTTTATAACCATTTTAGTGTGTGCATGTGATCCTAATGTGTCCTAGTATTGTAGTTTTTCAAACTGAAACTACGATCCTACAGGTACCGAAGATAACTACTCTACATAGCCACATGGCACAAAAGAGGGAATTTAAATACAAGGGAGAGCTCTGCAAGGACAAAAAGAAGACTTAAAGTATAAGATCAAAATCCTTGTGAAAATATGTCGTATCAACATATGCTATAATCTGAGAAGACAGATTCAAAACTTGCTAGCCAAATAACAAATTGCTACTGACGTATGTTGTTTAATATTGAAACACCTCGGCTGGTCTCTCGGTATGCTACTAGCAATAATAACTAATGATCGAAGAAGGTCAGCAACATCTAAGTACTATGCGAACATCATCAGCCAATAAGAATTCAAGAAATAACACGGGGAGGGGATTGTTGTGTCGGAGCAATTTTCCGGTTATGCAAGAACAGCTCGGACAAGGCGAGGAAGATGGCATGGCGCTCCTACCGGGGATGACGACGGCGAGCTTCTCCATGGTGAGCAGTTGCGGAAGCGAAAACCCCCGCTCCTCCAGGCGATGGGTGCGGCTGAGCTTGACACAAGGGGGGAAGGGAGGCGGCGGCTACAACGGTGAGAAGTTGGAGCTGCGGGTGAAGAGAGGGAGGCGGCGGCGGCAAGGATGGAGGAACTTTCTTTGTATCTCTAACTCTCATTTGCAAAATTCGCCTTTTATATAAGTTTTTCTAGTATAACAATCTATTAAGCCGTCTATAACCCATAACTAAACAGTAAAGTTTATCAATTTCATTGTGCTACATCTCCTTTGCTGGCCCAATCCAATATCCTGGAGAGACATACTTGAACCGCATCCAGTAGACGACCTCTTCCGCTCATTCCCAGTGGAAGATTTTCTTACGAGGCAGCAAAGATACGACTTGTAATATGTGATTACAGACACATACCTATCAGTAAGTGGACGAGGATCCTTCCTAATCGAATAACAAATATTCATCGCATAATTGGGTCATTCGTCCATGTTGAAAACTTGTCCCACTTGCGTGTCCACCAATCTGGTGGTCGTTGCCGGCTAAAGTCACAGCTTTGAGCACCATAGCCTCCATGATGATGTTCCTTATTAAATTACTACCAAACATGCTTGTGTGTTGTAACGTGAGACAAAAATATTACACCCTAGCCAAATAAGTATCCTTCAATTGACGAACAATTTTTTTGAAATTTTGGGATATTCTTTTGATATTCACAAACATTTGTTTTGTTTAGATGAACATTTTTTGAAATGCATAAACAATTTTTTAAAATTCAGCAAACGTTTTCTGAATTGATTTTTTTTTGAAATTGGGGAACAAAATTTGAAATTTGCGATTTTCTTTGAACTTTTGTGAACATTTTCTAAAATTTCATGGACATTTTTTCCAAATTCACGAATATGTTTTGAATACACGATCATTTTTTCAAAGTCATGCATACTTTTTGTTTGCCGAACATTTTTTTTTTCGATATCGCGATTTTCTAATAATTTCTGAACAATTTTTTTAAAATCACCAACATTTTTAATCCGCGAACATTTTGTGATTTTCTAAACATTTTTTGAATTCACAAACATCTTATGGAATTCTTCCACATTTTTTTTTTCAGAACTCGCAAAATTTTGAAATTTGTAAATCCTAAATTAATTTAAAGAAGAAAAAAACAGAAACAAGAAAAGAAAAGTAAAAGAAATAGGGTGCGTCACGCCCAGCACATAGGCCAATCCAACATGGGGAAGGAGGTCCGCGATTTAGAGAGAAAGGGGAGGGAAAAGGTGGGCATATCCTATTCCGCGCTTCAGGCACCCGTAAACGTGTGCACACGGACACTATATATGCTCTAGGCCAGTGCATTCTCCTTTGTTTTTTTGGTTAAAAGTTTCCAAAAAGATGCTGGCTGGCGATGGGATCAAACTTGGCAAATTCGGGCCCTCAAATGCTTGCGGATAAGCCCGGGTGCGTTCATGGGAAGTGACCGGTCATATTTCAAATTTACTCCTCTGTATCCGGATACGTCATATTTGAAACCTTAAATCCATACAAAAGCAAACAAGGAAATCCTACATAGATCAACCTATACTGCCCCAAGTCTCTTCGGAGATGTCCACTATCTCCGTGCCCGACTTCAGGTACATGGGCGGAAGCTTCAATTCCAGCTCCTGCGGCTCCTCCAGCTACTTTGCCTCATCCTCCGCCTCTGCCTCAAGTTCGGCGAAAATCGCGTCGGTCCCCACCCGTTCCAGTCGGATGAACCGCCTGCTAGCTCGACATAGGCCTCATGCTGGATGGACTCTAGGATGCCCTGCTGCTCCGCCATCTCTGCCGCTTGGGTGACCGTGAACTCCGTCATGACGTCCTCCATGTTGAAGCCCGCAGCCGGCGCCAGATCGTCCTCTGCCTGCTACACCTCCTCAGGATCCGCTACCTCCGTCAAAACCGGCTGCTGCTCTGGCTCCTCCTTCTCCAGCTCCGGCGAATCTGGAGGCAGGCTGGCTGTGATGCGGGCAGTGCGCCTTGCTTGGTTCTCCTCCTCAATCTGGAACCGACACTCCGGCGTGAGCATAGCATACATCGTCTTCTTTTGCCGGGCCATGGCGAAGCCGAATGGTGTGAGAAGAGCAACGAAGCGAGAGAGAGGTAGATTGGCTGGCGGCGCGGAGAGGGAGGAGGTGGATGTGGCTAGGTTGGGGGACGCCGGCCAACTTACATAGCCGGATTTGGCCTCGGGCGACGAGCCAGAGCGGCACCATGAGGCATTCAGATCCCCACCAAAGGAGATGTCTGTTGGACTGTTGGGTTTTTGGGCGATTCCACATGGGCCCCATCCTAGTCCGACATGGCGGACGCTTCTAGGCCTTTCGATATTCGCCTCATATTTGGGCTGAATATGAGGCGTGCCGGTTAGACTAGGCGTTTGAGATCCGTTTGAGGCGCCCGTCTGGGTTGGTTTGTTTTGACCGATCACTGAGCGGCCGAACGCCCAAGCATTTGAGGGGGGTTTGGATGCTTGACTGTAGACGCTCTCACCCGCTCACGTACACCCACTTTGTTTTGTTCTTTTATTTCGTCTCTTCAGTTTGGTTTATTTCTTTTTCATTTTTCTCTTCCTTTTTTGTCTTTTTTATTTTTCTTTAATGCGCATTTAAAAAAACTTGAAGTTTTTACAAAACCTATGATTTTTTTCAAATTCGATGAACTTCTTTCAATTCAATGAACGTTTTTCAATTCAAACATTTTTTAAAATTCAACAAATGTTTTTCAAGGTCAATGAAGTTTTTTTCAAGTTCATGAACTTCTGTTCAAAATCCCTGAACTTTTTTTGAATTCACAAATTTTTCATTTTACGCAAATTAGTTAGTTTTTTTTCCTTTTTTTCCCAACTGCAATCGAGTGAATCAAGAAAAAAAGGTGAAATCTACATAGGTCGGCCCACTAGCGTCTGGCACTTGAAGCGCCAAATAGGAGCTCCTGAAAAAGTGGTCTCGAGTGTATCTCCGTAAAAGAACCGAACCCGATGACGACTTTGAAAGAAAAAAAATCAAATCATTTTGTTCATTTAGGGATGGCATAGTGCGTAATTTTTGCCAACTTCGAAGATAATTTTAGGACGGACGGACATAAACACAAATCCCTTTATTAGTAGGTATATAGAAAGAGAATGTCTATGGCACGTCTAGATGTGCCCTAGTTATTGCTCATCTAAGTGACTCTACCAAGCAAAAAAAGAAAATACCCGCATGAATCTAGATGTGGGCGGATGGCAGGACCCAGATGGAACTGACGAAGCCATCATCTTGGACACGCCGGTGCCGATGTACATCGCGCCCTTCACACCCACGTCGTATGTTGCAGGCCTGCAAAAGGCATCGCATCAACGCATCGCTAACAAGCCTCGCCAGAAAGATCTGGGAGGCCATAATATCCAGCTGCCGCATCAGGGACTCCAAGTGCAACCCAAGCAGCGCCTTCAAGAAGGGGACGATAGTGAGATGCCGTTGTTGCCTTGTTCAGCGGACTAGACTAAGGGTTTCCCTCGGTGCTTGAGGAGAGGGTCCAGTTAGGGCCTTGATAGCGCCTCCATGGAGGTAACGACACCCTCAGGTGTCACCATTGTCAGCGCAGGCCGTCGTTGCCCAGGGATTTCGCCCCAGCCCAAGACCATAGACCCCAAAGACCACCGAAGCAAGGGCAGACACGAGAGGGGGAAGAAGATCGCTAGAGAGGACCACCAGCACCGAGAGGGAAGCCATGCATCATTGCTGTCAAAATAGGGGAGCACCGGCTAGCGCAATGCAACAGCCGTTGGATGGCTACCAAACCAGGCCAGCCACCGCAGGGAAACGCATCGAGCATGCTAGTGGCGTCATTAGTCTGTCAAAGGGATCTGCTACCTGCACCTCGCCGCCATTGACCATGTCGGCCGCCGCGCCGACCCGCATCCTCCACCGCTAGGATCCGCTGGGGCACAGTCAAGTAGCCTCATCCGCTCGTGTGCTCACCACTCCAAGTCTAGAGTCACTCCCCTCTGGATCTTGGGTTGCCGTCATGAAACCCTAGGCCCGAAGAAGCTCCGCTCCGTCAGGCTCGTCAAGCCCAAACCCTCGAGGGGGGGGGGAGCCACTGGGGATAAAGGTCTCCCCGCCGCCAGCTCCGCTCGAGCTTTGCCCGAGGACAGAAGGAGGGGGGAGGTGGAGGGGAGGGGCCCTTGAGGGGGGAGGGAGTCGCGTCTCCTGTGTGGAGGGCGACGCGGTGGGGTGGGGGGAG
The DNA here is from genome assembly GCF_003073215.2 of Triticum urartu. Lineage (NCBI taxonomy): Eukaryota > Viridiplantae > Streptophyta > Magnoliopsida > Poales > Poaceae > Triticum > Triticum urartu. The sequence goes on from NC_053026.1 coordinate 483,492,722, forward strand.
CCTATTTTTTTCCCGAAGTCTGGCAACCTTGATTAAACTAGAATCTGGGAGGGGGGAGCCTCTTAGTCACCAAACAAAAACACTCTCTTCTAGTTCAATTTATTCAAATTTACATAATTATATTATGTGCACTTACCAACTTGCTATGTTGTGAGAGGATGCACCTGTGTATTATTCACAATGAGCTTGGCAGTGGTTAATAATATACATGTTGACGGTTTCCTTTTATACTTAATAAGATTTGTAAAAAAATGTGAGGGGATGAGAAATATACTGTAATTGTTGTCTCCTAGTCGGTTTGTGAACAATTTGTTAGTTTATTCACAATTCAGATTGTGTCGTTTTCAACTCAAAAGTTTCTTAGTTTGTTTCATTCAGACCATGCCATTTGCTCCTTTATCCACAATTATGTATTATTTGTAATCCATCGGCTGTCAAACGAATGTGAGCCCTTACAGTTTGGAGGGGACACGAGCTTAATTACAAGCAACTCTTTTTTACATATAAATATAAGCACAAACATACTACATGAAAGAAATTAATAACGTGTGGTACATGTCCATATTTTAGTTGCTTCTGACCTACTCCATCCGTCCTTAGAGCATCTCCAGCCGCGCCCTCAACAGACCCCCCAGGCGATTTTCTAGCTCCGGCGGGCGAAAATCGGCCTAGCCGCGTCCCCAGGAGTCCGTTTTTCGCAGGGTTGGGCCAAAATAACAGCCGACGCACCTGAGCCAAATCCGGCGCGCTGGGGGGCGCCTGGGGACGCCGGCACAAGCTAAAAGGGTTCGTGGGGCCGCTTTGTCAGCGAGAGGAGGGCCTTTTCCCGCTGTTTCTTCCCGCTTCCCGCCGGCTTCCCTCTCATTCTCTTCATTCCTCCCACCAATATCCTCCCACTCTCCTCCCCGCCATGCTGCCGAAGAAGTACGCGGTCCCTCGCGCCGTGACAGGTGCGACCGCCGCCGTCGCCTAGCCGAAGCAGAGGAAACCGAGGGCGCCGCCGTCCAAGCCCCCGGGCATGTCCAACGCCGACTGGAGGGCTGAAGTTCAGTGTCGGGAGGCAGTCACCACCGACCGGCAGAACAGGGCCAACACCAAGAAGGCCAGGGACAGCATGGCGCTCGCGGCGGCGGCGGCGAATCAGGTGGAGCACTCGGCCGAACAAGCCGAGGCGGATCGCGTGGGGATGATGAATCCACCCAGCGTCCACGGCCAGTACGTGCCCTGGAGGCAGCAAAGCGTTGGCTCTTCGGCCGGCTTCTCGGCCTCGCCGCAACCCGGGGTTGCTCGCCGTCGTCGGGCTACATCGACGGGGACACGCACGGTGGATTCAACCCTAACATCACCTTCCCCCATGGTTAGTCAGCCCAGCGGACACCCTCGCCCGCCTTCGACGGCGTGCAGTAGCCTCCGTACAACTACTCACCGCCGGCCTACGCATCCTTCCCGACGCCCCCTCTCCACTGTGGCGCGCTGCCCTTCTCCCGAGCCTCCACGTCGCACCTCGGCGACACCGACGCAACCGAAGCCGACATGGACGACATCATCACGGCAGGCTCGGCCGCCGCCACCGCGTCCCCCGGGTTCACTACGCAGGATGACACGGTAGACCTCAACGGCGACATGGACGGCGAGCTCGACTACGGCGAGGAGGAGCCGGATGAGGAGGAGAAGGAGGACGAGGATGAGGAGGAGGAGCCGGTGCCGACGAGGAAATGGAAGAAGAAGAAGAAGAAGGGGGCGGCCAGGACCGGCGAGCCGCGCATCAAGTGGGCGTCCAAGGAGCAGGAGTGTCTCACCGAAGCATGGAAAGTCGTATACCTCGACCCGATCACCGGCACAAACCAGAGCATCGACACATATTGGGAGCGCATTAAGGCCGAGTTCGACGAGCGCAAGCTCGTCGACCCCTACTTCAAAGGCGTCCACATGCATCGCGGGTCGAAGGCGATGGCGAACCATTGGGGGCTCATCTAGACGGCGTGCAACAAATGGCATGGGATCGTCGAGGAGATCGCGATTCGCCTGGAGAGCGGCGCCATCATTGAGGATCAGGTATGGCACGCCGGTTTCCACTACAAAAAAATACACTTCCATGATGATATGTGTTTGTCATAGTAGGTCACGTTTTCTGTCATGCATGTACATCCATGAAAAATTTATGATAGAATCAAGATAGTCATATCTGTGCTGTCATAGAAGTGTTCCATGACATTACCAAAATTATCATCACGGAAGTGTCCACTTCCATGACGATAAATCGCGCGTCACAGAAGTGCTTTCTTCAAGGGTGACCGACACGTGGCATCCACCGTAACGGAACGCCGTTAAGCTACCGGGTCCGGTTTTGGATCCGATAACCCGTTAACAGCCCCGACCAATGGGGATTTCCCACGTGTAAAATCATCATTGGCTGGAGGAAACACGTGTCGGCTCACCGTTGGGACAGATGTCATCCACTCATTGGATCCAAAGCGCCTATGATACGTCGACACGTGGCACGGCCCAACAGAGGCCCATTCCTGTGAAAAGGCCGGCCCGTTCACTACAAAAAAATACACTTCCGTGATGATACGTGTTTGTCACAGTAGGTCGCTTCTTTTGTCATGCATGTACATCCATGACAAATTTATGACAGAATCAAGATAGTCATACCTATGCTGTCGTAGAAGTGTTCCATGACATTACCAAAATTATCATCACGGAAGTGTCCACTTCCATGACGATAAATCGCGCGTCACAGAAGTGCTTTCGTCAAGGGTGACCGACACGTGGCATCCACCGTAACGGAACGCCGTTAAGCTATCGGGTCGGGTTTTGGATCCGATAACCCGTTAACAACCCCGGCCAATGGGGATTTTCCACGTGTAAAATCATCATTGGCTAGAGGAAACACGTGTCGGCTCATCGTTGGGATAGATGTCAACCACTCATTGGACGGAAGGCGCCTATGATACGTCGACACGTGGCACGACCCAACAGAGGCCCATTCCTGTGAAAAGGCCGGCCCGTTTGACTTGGTCAAAAGGTGGCGGGCCGGCCCATGGAAAGCCTGTTAACGGCCTGTTCGCATATAGCCCATTTACAGCCCGCTAACCCAAGGCCCGTTACGCCCTATCCAAATTAGGCCCAGTAGCGTCATCTGAGCCATCCAATATGATTCCAGCCCGTTTTCACTTCTGGCCCATGTATGGCCCATGACGCTTTCGGCGCATATGAGGCCCTATGTAACTCTTGGCCTATTAACGACCCGTGGTGAAACTGGCCCGTAATGAACAGTGTATCACTTTACACCCATTAACGGCCCGTGGTGAAACTGGCCCGTAATGAACAGTGTATCACTTTATACCCATTAACGGCCCATTATTCCGTTGGGCCGTTTCCAGCCCATGTTATCTTTCGGCCTTCTCAGAGCCCATTTATTCTTGGGCTTATTTCCAGCATTCGTTTACTTACGGCCCGTTACTGTCATTTTCTGCTTGTGGGCCAAATTCAGCCCGTGGTTACAGTCGGCCCGTTTGTGGTCCGTTAATACGTTGGACCGTTTTCACAGCGTCATCAATTACGGCCTATTAACGATGGCCCATTACGGTCGGCCCATGAACGGACGATTCCAACTCTAGCCCGTTTACGGCCATAATGCGGCCTGTTATTGGCGCATGTTTGGCCAATCGATCATACGGCCCGTATAAGGCCCATTGATGATACGGCCCGTAGAAGGCCCATTGTTTCTACGGCCCGTAGAAGGCCTACTGTTTCTATGGCCCGTAGAAGGCCCACTGTTTCTACGGCCTGTAGGAGGCCCAGTGTCACTACAGTAAATATTAGCGCATGGTTATTGTGGCCTGGTTTTAAAAAATAGGTTATTGCAGCCACTAGTTAACCGCGGAGAAATAACTGCAATGACTACAAGCAACCAAATAAACAAGACAACAAGGAAATAAATAAGCAAGCAATTAACGCTAGGCTATCACGGCTATTACACATATTACATCCACTGGGCATCAAAGTTCGCCACCAGTGCAAATATAGGGAACAAAGCAGCATATCATATACACTGGCCGTCAAAATTGGCCACCAGTGCAAATAAATGTGGCAGCAAAACAAGAGCATAACTGAATCAACTTCAGAAGAGCTCAAGAAATGTTATCCTGGGTATCCACCAAGCTGGCAATAAGCTTAGCAAGCTGATTAGCTTTGTCCTGTTTGGCACTAAAATCCTCCAACGCTTGCTGGTGCACCAGAAAGTATGCATATGAATGCTCCAGGGACTTCCGCAGTCCTTCCACTTCTTGTCGCAGCACAGCTGATCGATGTCTTTCAGCTTGTAGTTGAGACTCAACAAACCGAACTGATTCAGACAGTGAGTTTGAATAGCTTGTGCAAGCGGTAGTGGCCAGTAACTCCAACACTAAACCAAGACAGGATGTGTCACTATCCTGAACCTTATCTGCATTACTTCCTTTACCGTTGCTTAATAAGGCACTCTTCCCCAACATTCTGTCAGCATTCTAAAAGAAGAAACAAGTAGACACATAACAAGTTTAGCATGTACTAGTATATGAAACTCATTTCGGTGAACCAGTTCATTAGTAAGGTGGACAGGATTAAACTACCAAGTCTTCTATTGCCAAGTACTAGTACATAATAAAGCATCAAACAAACATATATCTATGTCCTATGGTAGCAATGGAATCTTAAATTAGAACAGTTGTTCTTCAGGTTTAGGCACTTGTTCTACATGAACAGAGTACAGTAAGACGCAAAAATATAATACTTAAAAATAGAAAATGAGCTCATAGACCTTACCACATTCTTGGTTCGGGACCATTACAGAACAAGGCATTCCCAGTCATCGTCCAGTAAATGTGTCTCAGGAGAACGTAAGGGAATTTGATGAGTTTCTTTGCCGGTGAAGTACGTTTTCTTCAGGTAATTCCGATACTGCCACCAAGCATTCTTGAAGATAGCAGAGGTATTAGCACAGGTTACCTCATCCCGAGTTTCCAAATCGGTCCTTCTCTATAGAGAAAAATGGGAAAATTTTCTGTATTATAACCATCATGGAGGTAGGATGTATGGGACGAAGAAAAGTAATTGCCATGAATAACATTACTTACACATAACTCCTGGACAAACACCTGCAACTGGCATTTTCCTTCATCTTCAGTATAATATTTCCAAGATGGTAAGATACGCACATACGATTTAACAACATCAAATGCGATAAATGCTAAACTACGACTAGCTGGTTGTGCTTCCTCCACAGGAATAGGCATACTAACTGGTGGAGTTGGGGTTCGCCGTGATAGTACTGGCCCTATGGGCACTGGAGCTGCCTTACTAACTGCTCTTGTTTGGGAGCTCTGTGGTGGAGATGGTGCTATGTCAACAGGAACTGGGTTACTATCGGCTAGGGTTGGGGTTAGATTGGGTGAAGCTGGTTCTCTGTCCATCGTAGTAGGGGTACAATCTGCGAGAGTTTGGGTTATGTGTGGTAGGGCTGGTTCTTGTGCATGTACAACCGGGGTGCTATATCCACCAAGAGGTAGCACTGTTTTATTTGAAGACCGTGCTTTTAGTCTGCTAGATACTGGCATCACCCGCTCCAATTCAAATGGCTGATAAATAGGAAACATAGTTGAATGTACAAACATTGTATGAGAGATAGATGCAATAGATAGTGTGGAAAAAAGAGGGCATGAAATAGTTGAAATGTATATTGTTTAACTAAAACGGATAGCATGACATAATTTCACATATATGATGTCTATCTAAACTAGATAGCATAGCATAACATAATTCAAAGATATGATGAATAACTAAACAGGATCGCATGACATAATTCACCTACATGTTATCTAAGTAATCATGATTGCATCATTTAATTCACATATGTGATTTATATGCTAAACAGAGGGCATTCGATATGATGTCTGAACTAAGAACATGGTGTTGAATATTCTGTATATGATGTCTAAACTATGCAATGCAAGACACCGTATGCATGATATAAGCAGTATAACCGTGCCAAGTTAGAGCGTACACCTCAGTGGGGGAATAGGACTGGTCATGTGTATATGAATCCATCTCTGAGGAGCTATCGGGACCCAATAAGAGATCTTCTTCAACATGTAGCACTGTCTGCTCCGAAGGCCTTGTTTTCACTCCAGATTTTTCCATCTCCCACCCATATGGCTGATTCACAGGAAGAGTAGTTTAATGTATAAACATTGTCGACAAATGGAAATGTAATGAAGAAAAGGATGGGCAAGATATCATTCAAATATATGATGCCTGGTTAAACAGGATGGCATTGCACATTTGACATATATTATGGCTGGCTAAAAGACATGAGACCGCATAATTCCCATATATGATATAGAAACTAAACAGGTGGCATTACAGAACATGTCTAAACTAAGCAGATGACATATATGATGTTAAAAGTAGGCACTGCAAGGCAACATATGCATGATATGACTAACATCATCATGCCAAGCTAGAGCAAACACCTTGGGGGGGTAAATAGCAGTGGTCAGGGGCGTCCGAATCCGCCTCAGAATAGATATCTTCCTCTGGATTATGTTATGTCTTGAGCTTGCGTTGGTTTTCCCCGAAGAGGAAGGGATGATGCAGCAGAGTAGCGTAAGTATTTCCCTCAGTTTTTGAGAACCAAGGTATCAATCCAGTAGTAGGCCACACTCAAGTCCCTCGTACCTGCACAAAACGATAGCTACTCGCAACCAACCCGATTAGAGGTTGTCAATCCCTTCACGGTCACTTACGAGAGTGAGATCTGATAGATATAATATTTTTGGTATTTTTGGTATAAAGATGCAAAGTAAAAGTAAAAGGCAAAGTAAAAAAGCAAAGCAATATTAAAGTGATGGAGATTGATATGATGAGAATAGACCCCAGTGCCATAGGTTTCACTAGTGGCTTCTCTCAAGAGCATAAGTATTCTACGGTGGGTGAACAAATTACTGTTGAGCAATTGACAGAATTGAGCATAGTTATGAGAATACCTAGGCATGATCATGTATATAGGCATCACGTCCGTGACAAGTAGACCGAAACGATTCTGCATCTACTACTATTACTCCGCTCATCGACGGCTATCCAGCATGCATCTAGAGTATTAAGTTAAAAAACAGAGTAACGCCTTAAGCAAGATGACATGATGTAGAGAGATAAATTCATGCAATATGAAATAAACCACATCTTGTTATCCTCGATGGCAACGATGCAATACGTGCCTTGCTTCCCCTTCTGTCACTGGGAAAGGACACCGCAAGATCGAACCCAAAGCTAAGCACTTCTCCCATGGCAAGAACTACCAATCTAGTTGGCCAAACCAAACGGATAATTCGAAGAGACTTGCAAAGATAACCAATCATACATAAAAGAATTCAGAGAAGATTCAAATAGTATTCATAGATAGACTTGATCATAAACCCACAATTCATCGGTCTCAACAAACACACCGCAAAAAGAAGATTACATCGAATAGATCTCCACGAGAGAGGGGGAGAACTTTGTATTGAGATTCAAAGAGAGAGAAGAAGCCATCTAGCTACTAACTATGGACCCGAAGGTCTGAGGTAAACTACTCACACTTCGTCGGAGAGGCTATGATGATGTAGAAGCCCTCCGTGATGATGGCCCTCTTCCGGCGGAGCTTCGGAACAGGCCCCAAGATGGATCTCGTGGATACAGAAAGTTGCGGCGGTGGAATTAGGTTTTTGGCTCCTCCTCTGATCGTTTCGGGGTACGTAGGTATATATAGGAGGAAGAAGTACGTTGGTGGAGCTCCGCCTCTTTTGTTCCTTGGAGCAGGGTCCAAGTCTCTTGGATCACTTTCGGTGAGAAAATCACGTTCCCGAAGGTTTTATTCCGTTTGGACTTCGTTTGATATTCCGTTTCTTCGAAACACTGAAATAGGCAAAAACAGCAATTCTGGGCTGGGCCTCCGGTTAATAGGTTAGTCCCAAAAATAATATAAAAGTGAAAAATAAAGCCCAATATAGTCCAAAACAGTAGATAATATAGCATGAAGCAATCAAAAATTATAGATACGTTGGAGACGTATCAGGCACCCCCAAGCTTAACTCCTGCTCGTCCTCGAGTAGGTAAATGATAAAAAGAGAATTTTTGATGCAGAGTGCTACTTGGCATAATTTCAATGCAAATCTTCTTAATTGTGATATGAATATTCAGATTAGAAAGATTCAAGACAAAAGTTTATATTGACATAAGAAATAATAATACTTCAAGCGTACTAACAAAGCAATTATGTCTTCTCAAAATAACATGGCCAAAGAAAGTTATCCCTACAAAATCATATAGTCTGGCTATGCTCTATCTTCACCACACAAAGTATTTAAATCATGCACAACGCCGATGACAAGCCAAGCAATTGTTTCATACTCTAACTTTTTCAAAACTTTTTCAATCTTCACGCAATACATGAGCGTGAGCCATGGACATAGCACTATAGGTTGAATAGAATGGTGGTTGTGGAGAAGACAAAAAGGGAGAAGATAGTCTCACATCAACTAGGCGTATCAACGGGCTATGGAGATTCCCATCAATAGATATCAATGTGAGTGAGTAGGGATTGCCATGCAACGGATGCACTAGAGCTATAAGTATATGAAAGCTCAAAAATAAACTAAGTGGGTGTGCATCTAACTTGCTTGCTCATGAAGACCTAGGGCAATTTGAGGAAGTCCATCATTGGAATATACAAGCCAAGTTCTATAATGAAAGATTCCCACTAGTATATGAAAGTGATAACATGAGAGACTCTCTACTATGAAGATCATGGTGCTACTTTGAAGCACAAGTGTGGTCAAAGGATAGTAACATTGTCCCTTCTCTCTTTTTCTCTCATTTTTTTATTTGGGCCTTTTCTCTTTTTTTATGGCCTCTCTTTTCTTATTTGGGCTTCTTTGGCCTCTTTTTTTATTTTTCGTCCGAAGTCTCATCCCGACTTGTGGGGGAATCATAGTCTCCATCATTACTGCCTCACTGGGACAATGTTCTAATAATGATGATCATCACACTTTTATTTTTCTTACAACTCAACAATTACAACTCGATACTTAGAACAAAATATGACTCTATATGAATGCCTCTGGCGGTGTACCGGGATATGCAATATGACAATGATGGAGTGTGTCATAATAAATGGAACGGTGGAAAGTTGCATGGCAATATATCTCGGAATGGCTATGGAAATGCCATAATAGGTAGGTATGGTGGCTGTTTTGAGGAAGGTATATGGTGGGTGTATGATACCGCTAAAAGGGCGCGGTATTAGAGGGGCTAGCAAAGGTGGAAGGGTGAGAGTGCGTATAATCCATGGACTCAACATTAGTCATAAAGAACTCATATACTTATTGCAAAAATCTACAAGTTATCAAAGCAAAGTATTACGCGCATGCTCCTAGGGGGATAGATTGGTAGGAAAAGACCATCGCTCGTCCCCGACCGCCACTCATAAGGAAGACAATCAATAAATAAATCATGCTCCGACTTCATCACATAACGGTTCACCATACGTGCATGCTACGGGAATCACAAACTTCAACACAAGTATTCTTTAAATTCACAACTAATCAACTAGCATGACTTTGATATTATCACCTCCATATCTCAAAACAATTATCATGCTTCAATCTTTTCTTAGTATTCAACACAATCAAAAGAAAGTTTCACAAATCTTGAATACCAAGCATATTATTATTATTATTAAGAAAATTACCATGCTATTAAGAGACTCTCAAAATAATTTAAGTGAAGCATGAGAGATCAATAGTTTCTTTAAAACAAATCCACCACCGTGCTCTAAAAGATCTAAGTGAAGCACATAGAGCAAAATTACTTAGCTCAAAAGATATAAGTGAAGCACATAGAGTATTCTATCAAATTTTAATTCATGTATGGATCTCTCAAAAGGTGTGTACAGCAAGGATGATTGTGGAACACTAACAAACAAAGACACAAATAATACAAGACGCTCCAAGCAAAACGCATGTCATGTTGGTGAATAAAAATATAGCTCCAAGTAAAGTTACCGATTGAAGTAGACGAAAGAGGGGATGCCTTCCGGGGCATCCCCAAGCTTTGGCTTTTAGGTGTCCTTATATTATCTTGGGGGTGACATGGGCATCCCAAATATTAGGCTCTTGCCACTCCTTGTTCCATAATCCATCAAATCCTTACCCAAAACTTGAAAACTTCACAACACAAAACTTAAAGTAGAAAACTCGTGAGCTCCGTTGGCGAAAGAAAACAAAAGACAACTTCAAGGTACTGTAATGAACTCATTATTTATTTATATTGGTGTTAAACCTACTGTATTCAAACTTCTATATGGATTATAAACTATTTTACTAGCCATAGATTCATCAAAATAAGCAAACAACACACGAAAAACAGAATCTGTCAAAAACAGAACAGTCTGTAGTAATCTGTAGCTAGCGCAAGATCTATAGCCCCAAAAATTCTAAAATAAATTTCTGGACGTGAGTAATTTATCTATTAATCATCTTCAAAAGGAATTAACTAAATATCGCTCTCCAAATAAAAATGACAGTAGTTCTCGTGAGCGCTAATGTTTCTATTTTTTACAGCAAGTTCAACTAGACTTTCCCCAAGTCTTACCAATAGTTCTACTTGGCACAAATACTAATTAAACAAAAAAAACCACAACCATAAAAGAGGATAGATAATTTATTTATTACTAAACAGGAGCAAAAATCAAGGAATAAAAATAAAATTGGGTTGCCTCCCAACAAGCGCTATCGTTTAACGCCCCTAGCTAGGCATAACAAGCAAGAATAGATCTAGGTATTGCCATCTTTGGTAGGCAATCCATAAGTGGCTCTCATGATAGTTTCATATGGAAATTTTATTTTCTTTCTTGGAAAGTGTTACATGCCATTTTTTAATGGAAATTGAAATCTAATATTCCCTTCCTTCATATCAATAATCGCACCAACCGTTCTAAGGAAAGGTCTACCAAGAATAATAGGGCAAGAAGGATTGCAATCTATATCAAGAACAATGAAATCTACGGGCACATAATTCCTATTTGCAACAATAAGAACATCATTAATCCTTCCCATAGGTTTCTTAATAGTAGAATACGCAAGATGCAAGTTTAGAGAGCAATCATCAAAATTGCGGAAATCTAGTAAATCACACAAAGTTTTGGGAAATAGTAGAGACACTAGCACCAAAATCACACAAAGCATAAAACTCATGATATTTAATTTTAATTTTAATAGTTTGTTCCCACTCATCATAGAGTTTTCTAGGGATAGAAACTTTCAACTCAAGTTTTTATTCATAAGATTGCATCAAGGCATCAACAATATGTTCGGTGAACGCTTTATTTTGACTATAAGCATGTGGAGAATTTAGCACGGATTGCAACAAGGAAATACAATCAATTAAAGAGAAACTTTCATAATTAAATTCCTTGAAATCCAATATAGTGGGTTTAGCAACATTTAGATTTTTATTTGTTTCAATCCCACTTTCATCAATTTCATCATAACGATCTAAATACTCCGAATTTTTAGAACGCCTTCTAGGTAAAGGAAGATCATATTCAGTTTCATCAAGATTCATATTGCAAAAAAAGTTTTAATAGGAGACACATCAATAACTTTTAGATCTTCAACTTGATTTTCATAGGAATTGGAAGAACACGCTTTAATAAAGGCATCTTTGGAAGCACGCATCCTAGCGGTTCTTTCCTTACACTCATCAATTGAAATTCTCATGGCTTTGAGAGACTCATTGATATCATGCTTAGGTGGAATAGATCTAAGTTTCAAAGAATCAACATCAAGAGCAATTCTATCAACGTTCCTAGCCAAATCATCAATCTTAAGCAATTTTTCTTCAATCATAGCATTAAAATTCTTTTGCGAAGAAATAAATTCTTTAATATTAGATTCAAAATCAGAGGGCATCTTATTATAATTTCCATAAGAGTTGTTGTAGGAATTCCCATAATTATTAGAAGGATTACTAGTATATGGCCTAGGATTAAAATTCCCTCTATAAGCGTTGTTACCGAAATTATTCCTACCAACAAAATTCACATCCATAGATTCATTGTTATTCTCAATCAAAGTAGACAAAGACATATCATTAGGATCAGAAGAAATACTCTTAGTAGCAAATAATTTCATAAGTTCATCCATCTTTCCACTCAACACATCAATTTCTTCTATCGCATGCACTTTTTTATTAGAAGATCTTTGAGTATGCCATTGAGAATAATTAACCATAATATTATCTAGGAGTTTAGTAGCATCTCCTAAAGTGATTTCCATAAAAGTGCCTCCTGCGGCCGAATCTAAAAGATTTCTAGAAGCAAAATTCAATCTTGCATAAAATTTTTGTATAATCATCCACAAATTCAAACCATGAGTAGGGCAATTACGTATCATTAATTTCATTCTCTCCCAAGCTTGTGCAACATGTTCATGATCAAGTTTTTTAAAATTCATAATATCGTTTCTAAGAGATATGATCTTAGCGGGAGGGAAATACATAGAGATAAAAGCATCTTTGCACTTGTTCCAAGAATCAATACTATTTTTAGGCAAAGACGAAAACCAAGCTTTAGCACGATCTCGAAGCGAAAAAGGAAATAGCTTCAATTTAACGACATCATTATCGACATCTTTTTTCTTTTCATATCACATAAATCAATGAAGCTATTTAGATGAGTAGCGGCATCTTCACTAGGAAGGCCGGCGAATTGATCTTTCATAACAAGATTCAACAATGCAGTATTGATTTCAAAAGATTCAGTATTGGCAAGAGGAGCAATCGGAGTGCTAAGGAAATCATTATTATTGGTATTGGTGAAGTCACACAATTTGGTTGTATCTTGAGCCATCGCGACAAACAAGCAATCTAGAACACGAGCAAACAAGAGCAGATAGGCAAAAGAGGCAAATAGAGAGGGAGGATAGAGAGAGAGAGAGAGAGGGCGAATAAAACGGCAAGGGTGAAGTGGGGGAGAGGAAAAAGAGAGGCTAATGGCAAATAATGTAATGCGAGAGATAGGAATTGTGATGGGTACTTGGTATGTTGACTTTTTGCGTAGACTCCCCGGCAACGGCGCCAGAAATCCTTCTTGCTACGTCTTGAGCTTGCGTTGGTTTTCCCCGAAGAGGAAGGGATGATGCAGCAGATTAGCGTAAGTATTTCCCTTAGTTTTTGAGAACCAAGGTATCAATCCAGTAGGAGGCCATGCTCAAGTCCCTCGTACCTGCACAAAACGATAACTACTCGCAACCAACGCGATTAGGGGTTGTCAATCCCTTCACGGTCACTTACGAGAGTGAGATCTGATAGATATAATATTTTTGGTATTTTTGGTATAAAGATGCAAAGTAAATGTCATGGAATTGTCACGGCAGATGTCCTTAGTGTCAGGACTTAGTCGCGAGGCCAACGCATCTATGTGGTAGCTTGAGAGGGGTTGAGCGGGATGAGAGACGCGATGTTGTACCCAGGTTCGGCCCCTCACGGTGGAGGTAAAAGCCTACAGCCCGCTTCATTGATATTGATGATGATGATCATGGTTACAAGTGTGCTCTATCTCGAGAGCTATTGTCTAAACCTAACTTGTCCAACTTGTGGAACTTGTGAATCTTGTCCCCCTTGGGGTGCCCTGCCCCTCCTTATATATGTTGAAGGGGCGGTTTACATGACTAGTCCTAGTTGGATTAGGATTACTCTATTACAAGTGGAGTCCTAGTCTTGCTTCCTTTGTAAGGGAATATTCCTTGTGCTTTCCTCATAAACCGGCCCACCATTAAACGTGAACCGGCCTTCTGGGCCATGGGCCTCGTCATCCATCTGACCCGCCCGCCGGGTTACTATTGAACCGCCAAGACCGGGCGGGCAGCCCGTGAACTGCCAAGCTCCGGGCGGGTTACCAGTGAGTCGTGCATTCCGGCCGGTTTACGCCACGGGGTATATCCCCGACATTAGCCCCAAGTTTAATTTGGATTTATCCATGTTAAACTAAAACAAACACAAGAGCAAATTTGACAGATTATGCTCCGGGTTAAGAATTCTTGTAAACCGGCATCTGATGATCCTTAAGTCCTTGCCATTTCCTCCTTCTAGAAAATCCGGGTTAACAAGCCAGCTTCATACTCAATTTGTTGACATTGGTTTCTCACAGAGAAATATTGTGAAGAATAATCCACTTGAGTCAGCTTCCAAAGCGCCGATTTAAGAAATATGGGTCTTGAAATACTTATCTGATATTCAGCCGGTTTGAAGATGTAAAACTTACCGGTTTAATATTACCAAAATGGCCAGTTTATAAATATTGATGGCACCGGGTCATAATTGTTGTCGACACCGGGTCATGATTGTTGCCAATGCCAGTTCAATCTGGTTTGCTCAAACTGAGAATTTGAAAATATTTCTTCGATAATAATATAATACCTATAGCCCCCAAGTCTTCGAGTAGAACAAAGTGATGGCTTAAGACTTGCTTCAATATAAATACTGCCAATTTTGAAGAAATCCATGTTGTTCATCCCAGTCACTAGTAAAAACTGAATACTCCATATGATGTAGCCCCCAAGTGCCGGGTTGTCATGCTTGCAGCAACCTGGGACTTGTAATTGACTGATGCCCAAACAACTTCAACCAATGTAGCCCCCAAGGGCCAGGTCATTATGCAATAATGGGCAGGCACTTTATAAATATGATCATGTAGACTTGAGCAGCGATATGTAGCCCCCAAGGGCCGGCTCATTATGATATGATGAATCGGGTCTTCAATAAGGCCAATAAAAATGACTTTGCATTAGCCCCCAAGTGTCATGGTGCATGCTTGCAGCGACATGAGACTTGCATGTAATCTCAATTTGTATAATGTAGCCCCCAAGTGCCGGGTCGTAAGCCTGCAGCGACTCGGGACTATTCCTTCCATTGTAGAATAAATCATATCCTTTGATAAAATAATAGCCATTGCGCTAAAGCGACTTTGAAAACCTCAATAATACCAGTTATTAATAACCATAATAAAATCTAGCCATGTTGGCTATACAAGATAATATAATCCAGTATGAAAACCTTATTCATTCAATATCATAATGAAAATTCAACCAAGTTTGGCTATTAAATAATATAACCCAATGATTTATGAGCGCATGTTTCCAATGGCGCAATCCAAATATATACTGGCGACTTATCGTCTTAAAGCCAGGCCGGTTTAATAAACACCAGATAATTTATCATCATACTGGCGACATATAGTTGAAAGCCAGGCCGGTTTAATAAACGCCGGCGATTTATAATCATGCTTTATTCAACCTGTTTCTGCATACAACAAGTTTAAAGTGTCCTGGCGGTTTACCGCCGGACGGGTCATAATGCCCAACATATAACCCGGGTTTATAACCAAGGCTGCACTTAAGAACAATCAAATATGAAAGATATCATACCTGTGACATTGAATTACATTGTTGCTTTACCAATTTTTGTAGTAAGGGTGATAATCCCAATCTTGAGTACTGATAACTCCTTCCATATTGTGCCAGCTTATGATAAAACCGTACCGGGTTGTGATAAACACCGGTTTAACCATATATAATACTGGCGATTCGTAGTCAAACCAGACCGGGCGGATAGTCTCCAGGTTATAATTTGATCGTGTACTGACAACTTGTGGTTGAAAGCCGAGCCGGGTTGATAAAAACCGGTTTACTCCATAATAGGATGGTAACAGAAAATCAAACCGGGCAGATAGTCTCCGGATTAAGATTTGACCGTGTTCCGTCAATTTTTAATTGACAGTTTGAACCGGTTTAAAACTTTGTCGGTTTAAAAACGCAACAAAAATAAAAGAAACAGTTATCAAGGAAAATATTGAAGCAAAGGCAATGATAAAACCATTTGCAAAAAGAGGCTTATTGAGCCGATCAGATGGTGTTACCATGGTCGGACACGACCAAGCTCCCCAATGGTGTAGCTATGGTTCAAGTCAGCCAGGTCCCCAAATGAAACCGTGGCATTATGCCGATCAAGAGGCGTGGCAATGGTTCGGGTTCGACCAAGCCCCCAAGTGATTCTATGGCCTTAGGCCGATCAAGAGGCGTGACTGGTTCAGACTTGACCATGTCCCCAAATGATCTGGTGGCTTTCGCCTATCAAAAGGTGTTGCATTGGTTCGGACACGACCAAGCCCCCAAGTGATGTTTATAAAATTTTCAAGGGGTAAACCGGAGGCCGCTTTAAGACAGAACAGCTCCATGTAACCACGCATGATGTAAAAGAACAGAGACCCCGCTTTATGAAGCAGAAGCCCCCATGTGATCAATAATATGTTAGGCCAGTAAGGCAGGATACCCATGTTTGAACCACGCATCATGGCAGCAGGTCCTCTTTGGCAATTTTTAACTTTTCGCAAGAGATAAATTCTTCTTGAACCGGGATCTTGAAACGGATATTGAGAGCTTCAAAGCTTTGTGGGAGATATCTTTCCCTTGGACCGGATTTTAAACCGGAATCTTCATTTTCAGCCGGAATTTTCTGACGGCCTTTAAACTCGAACTTGCGAGAAGTTAATTCCCTTTTGAACCGGACATTGTTAAACCGGATTTGAGCGCTTCAGAGCTTTGTGGGAAAATAGATTTTTCTTGAACCGGATTGTAAACCGGATATTGAGAGCTTCAGTGAGACTGACTTCCCTTGAGCCGGATTTTAAACCGGAGTCATTTCTGATGACCCGGAACTTCTTCATTGAGCCGGGATTTTATAACTGTCATATACTTCTTCATTGAGCCGGGATTTTATAACTGTCATATAAAAGTAAAAGGCAAAGTAAAAAGCAAAGCAAGATTAAAGTGATGGAGATTGATATGATGAGAATAGACCCAGGGGCCATAGGTTTTCACTAGTGGCTTCTCTCAAGAGCATAAGTATTCTACGGTGGCTGAACAAATTACCATGGAGCAATTGACAGAATTGAGCATAGTTATGAGAATATCTAGGCATGATCATGTATATAGGCATCACGTCCGTGACAAGTAGACCAAAACGATTCTGCATCTACTACTATTACTCCACTCATCGACCGTTATCCAGCATGCATCTAGAGTATTAAGTTAAAAATAGAGTAACGCGTTAAGTAAGATGACATGATGTAGAGAGATAAATTCATGCAATATGAAATAAACCCCATCTTGTTATCCTCGATGGCAACGATGCAATACGTGCCTTGCTGCCCCTTCTGTCACTGGGAAAGGACACCGCAAGATCGAACCCAAAGCTAAGCACTTCTCCCATGGCAAGAACTACCAATCTAGTTGGCCAAACCAAACGGATAATTCGAAGAGATTTGCAAAGATAACCAATCATACATAAAAGAATTCAGAGAAGATTCAAATATTATTCATAGATAGACTTGATCATAAACCCACAATTCATCGGTCTCAACAAACACATCGCAAAAAGAAGATTACATCGAATAGATCTCCATGAGAGAGGGGGAGAACTTTGTATTGAGATTCAAAGAGAGAGAAGAAGCCATCTAGCTACTAACTTTGGATCCGAAGGTCCGAGGAAAACTACTCACACTTCATCGGAGAGGCTATGATGATGTTGAAGCCCTCCGTGATGACGACCCTCTTCCGGCGGAACTCTGGAATAGGCCCCAAGATGGGATCTCGTGGATACAGAAAGTTGCGGCGGTGGAATTAGGTTTTTGTCTCCTCCTCTGATCGTTTCGGGGTACGTAGGTATATATAGGAGGAAGAAGTACGTCGGTGGAGCTTTGAGGGGCCCATGAGGCAGGGGGCGCGCCCCCCCACCCTCGTGACCGCCTCTTTTGTTCCTTGGAGCAGGGTCCAATTCTCCTGGATCACGTTCGGTGAGAAAATCACATTCCCGAAGGTTTTATTCCGTTTGGACTCCATTTGATATCCCGTTTCTTCGAAACACTGAAATAGGGAAAAAACATCAATTCTGGGCTGGGCATCCGGTTAATAGGTTAGTCCCAAAAATAATATAAAAGTGAAAAATAAAGCCCAATATAGTCCAAAACAGTAGATAATATAGCATGAAGCAATCAAAAATTATAGATACGTTGGAGATGTATCAGATTACAATCTGGAGAGGGGTGGGGAGGGTTTGCCATTGAACCCACCATGGAGCGATGTCTGCATGACATTGTATTGCCGCGCAAAACTCTTCTCTTTTTCTCTACATGTTCAGCATGACTGTGTACAATATCTGACATGCATACGAAAAAAATATGGTGAGATTATGTAAGGAGAGCATGCAGAAATTTAGAGTGATGGTAACAACCAGTGGATCGATGTTTTTCCGTTGAACCAAAATAGCCCTAATGGATCGACATGAATGTATAGTAATAAGTGATGCAACAAGTGTACAACTTCTTTGCCGTAGCCGTGTCGACCTCAGCATCATTGGGTTGGTCGCTGAAGCAGTTGAGGCAGAGGTGGCTTTCGGAGGTGTGGAGGAAGATCTGAGGAATCTGTAGACGGCGTCCAGGGCACAGCTCTGTTGTGACGGATCGTTCTGTCGTTGGAGCAGCTCTGGTGAGCCGTAAGACGTCAAGGCTGAAGCAGCACAAGACAAACATTATCAATCTCAAGTGGGATTTTAATAGCATCTCCAATAGATGATGTAAAATGGATGTAAAATTAACATCACCAAAAACCAGCTAACTACAAAAGATGAGGTAAAAACTGTTGACTCTGAACTTAACTGTCGAAATTGAAATTTACTGTGGAATCTGAATGCTACTGTCATAACTGAACGCAATGGTAGCAGAGAGGCACTTGACACGTAGTTTAGGGAGGGCATGCAGTTCATCTTCAACCTGCACCCCCCTGAGCCACCAGCCAGCACCGGTCGAACCGCCGGCCCCAGCGCCGCCTCGCCGCCCCGAAACAACTCGCCACCGCCACCCCGGCCAGCCCTCTAGCCCCCCCGCCCCCACCCTGAACCCTAAGATAGATAGTGAGGTACCTCTCCGGCGAGCCCCCGTCCCCGCTGCGGGTGGTTCTTCCTTAACTCCGACGAGCCCCCCAACCCCTGAAAATCGACTGACCCAAAAGTCGATTTAGTCGACTGAAGTGTGGCTTAATCGGAGCAGAGTAGCAGCACGAGCGAGGGGGAGAGCAGCAGCAGCAATTGCGCGAGCGAGCGATAGCGAGAGCCGGAGCAGCAGCAGCAGATCCGGCTGGTATGGACGCTGCCGCCGAAGGGGCCTCGCACTGGGGGAGAGCCGCCGTGGAGATGTCACCCGCGGCGCCGGCTTCAAGGTAGCCGCTCCATGGGGGTGCGGGATGGAGCACCGGCGGCGCCGGGAGGTCGAGTTAAGGAGAAGGTGCGATGCGATGAGGGTACAACCTCTTTGGTGGCGCCGAGTAGGCCTCGACTTCGTCCGAGGAGTCGGTGAGGATGTTGCGGTTCCGGTGGAGCAGGTTAAGGCGGCGCTGTGGGGATGGAGCAGCCGTGATAGATGAGGCGATCGTCGGAGCAGCTCCTTGGAGGTGGAGGACGGGGCGGCTGAACCGGCGGGACGGCGAGATGGACGACGGGTGCTCATCCGGGGAGGTGGATGAGGGACGTCGAGCTGTTGCGCTGGACGACGTCGTCGGGGAAGAGGCTTCGGCGGGGCAGCGGTGATGTGGCGGACGGAGGAGGGTGGGGTTCCACGGCTGGAGCGGAGAGGTTATGGCGGCCTAGGATTTCGAATGGCGAAAAGGGGGCGATGGGAGGGGGTGAAGCATGACTTAGGAACATGCTTGTCCAAAATGTAGGGTGTGTTACAAAAGTACCCCCCACCGATTTGAACTAACGGCCCTTTCGGCTCAGGGTTAGAAGGGGGATTTCGTGTGTCGGGATTTGGCAGCTGGAGGGAGTTTTCGCGCGCGTTGTAATTTCAGGATAGCAAGGCGCGGGTTGTGAAGGTGCCAGTTTTGGGAGAACGATATCTGAATTTTCGGGATATAACAAGACGCGGGTTGAATTTTAGGGACAAGCCTAACGTGTAGTAATATTGTACTTGTACGTACCAAATCAATTCGCACTTCCCTCAACCAAAAAGAAAACAAAAAAATAAAACTATTCACACCACACAAAGAGAGAGTCTTGCCCCGTTTTACTATACAAAGGCTATTCAAAGCTACTCCCTCCTTCCATCTATATAGGGCCTAATGCATTTTTCGATGCTAACTTTGACCAAATATTAGAGCAATGATATATGACATGCAACTTACACAAAGCACACCGTTAAATTTGTCTGTGAAAGGTTCTTTCAATGATATAATTTTCACATTGTGCATGTCATGTACTATTAATCTTGTCAATAGTCATAGGCGGTCATAAAAATCTCATTACGCCCTATATAGATGGAAGGAGGGAGTATGAATCCATGTTATGTCCGATTAAATTTTTTCGCTTGCTGTATAATGCATGTAACCTACTCATACCAATATTTTAGTGCATTCCAAATGTCTATACTACCGCTGCAATTCGAACTAAATTTGAATTCGTTTCTCTATTTCAATAAGAATCTACAATCATGATTGTTGCCAACTTCAACCATCATAGTTTCCTTGCTATCCGCCAGATATAAATCAGATGGCCTATAATGCAGGATGGCAGGCACACCATCATCAACAACTCCATTTTTTATAAGAGTAGAGATAAAACATATTAAATGTAGTATACCATGTTCATAACCACACCACGTGTATCACCGTTATATATATTCACACATCCGTCGGTTTGAAACAGTATGATAAATTCTTCAAATATCCGAATTCGCTTTTTATAATGAAGTATATATGATCTCTATTCGTCTTTTACACCCACACAACCCTCTTACCTTTGTAGCTAGCGCTAACTTTCTCTTGTGCATGCACACGCCCGCATCCCTCTCACCCTCCCTCAGCATTCTCTAGCTCCATCGCGCAAATTCATCTTTTCACTTTAGGTCGTTCACCCACGGTGTGTGTAGGCCCCCCAGCTCCTTCTTTACAGCACACATCGATCGATATGCCTCTCTAGCCAGGTGTGCCTAGCACAAACACAAGCTTCCCCTCTTTTCTTGTCACCGTCCATGCCTCACTCCCACCACTCTTTTCATCATTCTCGTACTCGCACACTCCTCCCCCTTGATATAGTATGCCTCTCGTACCACCTCATACACGCATCCCTCTCTCTATCCTTCTCCTCGTGCCTCATTTGCTTCTAACACACACATGCATGTATACCGATCGATCTCCCAACATATACCTAGAACGACTTTAACTACCCCCCCATCGATCGACGTACCTCACAACTTATGTCTCTCCTTTATCTTACAAAGGGCGATTGATCTTCCTATGTAGTTACGTCTGCTTACCACAGCCACATCGTCCCCCCCTCATCATTCGTGCATGCCTCCTGACCCGTCTCTCACACGCACATGCACAGACAACAAGCAGCCATCTCCTCTCTTATTGATATTGTGGGCGTGCCCTCCGTTTGTCTAGCAAGCCTATCCCACCATTTGTTAGAAGCAACTCCACTACCACCCCTCCAACACTCTAGCTCTGTCTCTCTCCCAACCTTATTCATCTCCTGCACATATGCATGGATGCTGATCGATCTCCCTTAATACATGAGGCAGATCGATCTCCTTAATACATGTGGTAGGCCTCTCTCCTCCTCCACACATATACCAGCCACCGATAGTCGAGCACTGCAGGTAGTTATGGTATATACCGGGCCTCCCTCTTCCCCTACCACACACCGATAGTCGAGCACTGCAGGTAGGTATCCATGCCACAGAGACAAACTGCACATGTCCCATCTGACGTTCCAGTAGGCGAGCCACTCTATATCTTTGACGTGGGCACACACAAATTCGATGGCACTCTTTATCGATCACGCGCGCGCACACACACACACATCATCCCTCGCTTCGATTCTATGGACACCTCAAGCCGATGATACCTCCACTCTCTTCTCGTGGATCGCCCCCTCTATATATATGTTATATCCAGGAGTCTATTTCACACACATTGCATATGTTAAATTTTTTGATTGACCCCCCCTCCACAAAAAAAACTCTCAAGAACCCACACACTATATCTCTGTAGGTTTGTATCTCTCTCACACAACCCCACATAGGTGGTGTACGTATACAAGAAGAGAATAGGTGCACCGTGCACATACTCACGCTTCGTGGCCAGCCACACCCTCGCGGGTACACGGTGGAGCTCATTTCTCCGCAGAAGCTGAATTTGTTTTTGAAACATCAAGTGGCCAGAGACTCGAAAACTTATTTGCCCATTAGTGACTTGTCAGGGCGGTGAATTTTAGTTTGTACGATAATGCTGCATCCACCTAAAGTAACGAAAGTTCTTACATAAACTTCCTAGTAATTCCCTCTTTGTAGGTGCAGCATTACTCCTAACATTTGTAATATCAGTTTGAAACTTGTAATATTGCCGTGTCCTATTCCTCACTCTGTGCATTTAAAAACCGAACCGAAAAACCATACCGAAAATAAACCGAACCGAACCAATTTTATGGTTTTTATGGTTTCTGGTTTCGGTATGGTATGAACTTTTCATACCGATTTGAACTTGGTTTTTATGGTATATACCGGAAAACCGAACGGTTAACCGAATAAACCGAAGTAAAAAATAAATTTATATTTCTTGAGATGAACAACCATACAAGTTGTCATTTTTCTTGCACATGAGTCAAATGCACTACTAAGCACGCAATTTTTTCTTGTAACATAGTCATTTTTCTATTTTTAAAATGCTAAGCACGTCCATAACCATCAACACATGAATCCATGCATGCATATATACTTATATATATATAGTCATATACTATTTGTGTAGAATAGTATGTGTTTTGAGTCATAAATTTGCTAATTATTATTACGTCATTTCCAAATTTGCGTGAAGTTTAGTTTTTATGGTATATACCAAAACCATACCGAAATAATTTGGTATATATCGAAACCGAACCGTATTTCAATTTCATACCATATTTACCGAAGCATTAATACCGTACAAACTGAAAAACCGTATAAATCGAACATTGTAAACCGAATAAACCGAACGCACAGGGTGACCTATTCCTGCGTTTTCAAAATCCTGCGAATCAAACAGGCCCTGAGTTGGTGATGATGTTGTGCCTCCCATCTTTCACCAATAGCCGTCGGATCTAGATCTGACGCATACAAACCAAGCTTCTCCATTTGTGCAAAAAGATGCCCGCACTTGTTCCCTATTTACAAACAACTCATTGTCTCTCACAATCAGCCTCATCTCCTCCCCACCACATCTAGGAGTAGAAGGCCGTGGAAAAATCTGGCGCGATGGCCGCTGCCGGAGCCGTCCACCCCCAATCTTGGTGTTCTGTGCAATGCATGGGAATCTACGCACGGGAAATTATGTCGAACATGGTTAGTTGTAAGCAGGCTAGCTCTACAGCCATGATGATAGTGACTGTAGACGGTGTGGCTGACTATGGTATGCCGAACACGGCGCCTATACTCAGGTGTCATCTCCAGCGTAGGGTCTTGTCACTTCACTGTGAGGAGCAGCACGTAATAATTTGACCAACAGATAGTACAGTGCCAGTACTCTTACTACTACATTGGTAGTACTACTACTAGTACTAGTAGCACCACTGTCTGGATTTAGGAGTACTACCACGTCCATCTGGATTTTAGTATTTGACCAGCAATATCTAGTAATGCATGTCACCAAAAATGTACTACTCCCTCTGTAAATAAATACATGGTGTTTTATTCCTATCGGCGAGAGAACTTAATGTTTTTTGCTACTCCTACCTAGAGTACTAATAGGATGACATGCAATGAACTAAACACTGCATGTCATGTTGGTAGTCTCAAGTCATTGAAAGCATGCACGGCCCACATCTCTCATTGGTTGATATGTCACGAAATAAGAAACAAGGAGGGAGTTAATGCACCGTGCCTAAGTATTTTGGGATTATTTGGTTTTCGTAAGGTGACTTACACAACATTTTTGTTTACATGCATTAACATTTAATAGTTAAATCAAAGGTCAAAACTTGGCGCAAAATGCAAAGGGGACCAATAAACCAGTAAACATCAAACTTCTCTTGTTTGGCCCCAACTAGAGGTCCGGTGAGATGACTATACTGCACTGGCACGGAGGGGGACGCAGCTTCATTGACATACGGCAACTGCCTTTGGGTGAATGACACGTGGCCCCAGGGGGTGGCTGGCCCACCTATCATACAGCCAAAGGCAGGTGCAGTAGAGGGCCGAGGAGTAGTACGAAATCCTACGCACCTACGCACGCTAACCAAGGGCTAAGTGATCACTCGAATCGCAAGATCAGTTGACTAGAAGCTACGCTAGACCCATGGAGGCGATGAGCGCGAGCATCAGCCGGCTGTGCCAGATGGTTCATGACGCCGGCCTGCGGCCCGGCACCGAGGAACGTCTCCAGGTAGTATTGCTTGAGGCCGCCAGGGCGAGGGGCCGCTTGGACGACAGCTTCGTCTCCTTGTTCGACGAGGTCCTCGTCGGTTTCCTCGACAAGTTCACCGTCGTCAAGAAGCTTGCGGACGACTTTGATGTAAGCCTCCAGCCGACGCGCCCAGGCTCTGCGACGCCCGCCACCCTCAACGGCCACTATGGTAACAACCTCTTCGACGCACTGGTGGCCCTGCGATTGCCCGCCGTCGCGCCGGAGAATGTCCACCTCGAGGTCGCGCTCGCCACGCAGCGCTTGGCGCAGCAAGACACCATCAACATAATCACCCACATCTACGCGCAAATCATCCACAAGGACTACTACATGCAAGAGGAGGACGATAGGACGCTGGCCTTCTTGGAGCGCAGGGCAACCTTGGACGGCACTGTTCAGAAGCACGTTGAGCTTGCCGCCAACGCCGCTTCTCCTCACACGTCGATTGGTGACCCGGCGCACTAGGGCGTGAGGATGTCGTTGAACGTTGATGGATCCGTATGTATTTTTATCTTTCCGTCAAATCCATGTAGTAGTATATGATACTACAGTAATTATCTTACCTTTCGCATCAACTTCATAATTTTCGTACGTACTCCATGCATGAACGGCGCCAGAACCAAACTTCTCATTACTCTAGGGAAAATCATTATTTTCTATCTATCAGTCGCGCCATGGAGCAAAACCAAATTTTACAAGTTACGAGTTCAAAAGGAAAAGCCTGCCGTGTTCGCATCGCACCCCCACACGGTTAGTCCGCCACGCCGCTCAAGCGGGAATGTGTGCGGTGTTGCATTTTCACTTACAAGTGGGACCATAGTTGAGCAAACCGACTATCGGCAAACCCCACCCCACCCACCGGGCGATGGCTGAGAAAACAGGAGGGAGAAGAGATGGTTGTAGCACGGACTCCAAGAAAATTGGTGTCGGATGGGACTCGTGTGGGTGGTGTGTGCCGTACTGCTAGACATGAATGCTACTGAGTTATGGCCCATTCCACGCCACTATATCGAGGTACATAGAACAAATTTCCTGCAGTCCATGCTCAGCCCTCCTCTATTTCTCTTCTCAGCCAGCCAGCGGACGCGCGGAGCCCATCGTCTGTTTGCTCACATGCGGCCCCACATGTCAGTGAAAATGCAAGAGGACCCACTGAACCTACACATCTTTCACCTCGACATGCTGGTGATGAAAAACAAATCCAATAAAGATCTTCGGTGGCCGCTTTTGGAGTTACTCAAGAGTAGTAAGATTCTATTTATAGTTTAACCCAAGATGCACATCTCATGGCTTCAACTACCACTCTATTTTCTTTCATGACATGACCTGGATGCTGGATGTCCCATGTGTCGGCAAAAGGAGGAAGAACCCGATGAGATTAGTGCACTTGTTGATACTCCTACTAGAATAGAGGCTAGACATGAGACTAGATGCGAGGAAGCAACGTCTACTTCTTGACACTTGAAGAAGAAAGAAGCACGCAAGATCGAGCCTCCGCGGATCAACAATGAATGCATCGAGAAGGCACTAATCCAACTTACAGGAGTAGTAAAATGTATTCCTGTGGTTCTTGTTTTCTTTGGTCTTGCTTTTCTTGTCAAAATTATCGTTGGAGTCCGTGCAAAATGGAGGTGCGTTTGGGGTCGTGTGTTGGAGTTGGCCTTACAAGTGGGACTGCAGTTAAGGAAACCTACTATCGCCAAACCCCCACCTCGCCCGCCGTGCGATGGCTGAAGTTAGAGAAACGATGAGGTTGAAGAGATTGCTCTAGCACGGACTCCAACAAATAATATGGTGTCAGATGGATGTCGTGGTGGTGGCGTGTGCCGTACTCCTGGACGTGAATGCTTGTTCTGGCCCATGCCACCCTACTACTCCCTACTACTTACTCCTACTATATAGTACTAGTATGGAGGATTCGAGGTGCTGGTTACGTACAGCGAACACATTAACATATGGCTACAGTAAAAACACCCGCCCGACGCGCGAAGCATCTGAAGCTAGTACAAATAGTGTACTACTATTGTTGATTGGCCTCATCCGATAACCTGTTGCAATGCATGTACAATTATGTATTCGGAAAATAGTTTTTTTCCTCATCGCACCACTCACTCAGAGAAGTGACTCGAAAGCCATTCATAAATTCAGTAAGTTTATCACAGGGATATCATTTTATTACATACAATAGGTCATCAACCCACATCGACAACGAGGATACATTATAAATACTAATGTTTTCACCACACAACAAATAATAAGCAATAAAATGAACTTCAACTCAACCATTCCTCGGCGTTGGAAACACTTGCTTTGAACCACAACTGATTCTTTGGGACGGGCCATCTGTTGTCGATCTGGAGACCAACGCAGGACCGATCATCCAGGCTGAAGCGGCCTACTATATCCCTACCAGGGTAGGGAACCACCCAAATGTCCGAGGTATAGAGACACTTGCTTCTCATAAATGTGTCAACAACAGTTGGATCGCCTTTCACCATCATCGGATAGTTTTGTCCAAGGAAGAGCGAGTTTTCTCCAAGACTATCAATTCTGTGCCAGGGAGAAGGAGTTGGCGCTAGCACACTAGTATCCATCCCGAATACCATGCAACGGGTGTTGGAATAGGTCCGAAGAGTGCGACCATGGGAGACACCTGCTTCCTTACCAGTAACATCATGAGTGCGTTGTATACACACAAGAAGACGTGATCCATCAGAATTAGTTGCCAGGCGCCACAGAGTATATCGGCGCTGCTCGTCCTCATGCTCGTGATCATCACCATCGTCATCTCCTCCTTGGTTATAAAAATTTTCAAGTATAGGTGGTGGGATGTTCACAGGACCTTGGAAACACAAGAAGAAGGTTAATTAGTAAAGGGAAACTTGCTAACCCGCGTGCATGTGGATGAAACAATTATAATTACGGTGGAAGACAAACGTACCGAAACTACTAGGATGCCATGCAAAAACAGTGCCACGAGTGGTGGCAGCAAACACAAGGCCCTTGTATTGAATTGCATCACAGTACTCATCCGTGTACAGAAACTGATTTTTGAGCAATATCCATCGAGTCGAACCACGAAGGACGGCAACAAGCTTGTCGAAGATAGCAACAACTTGATAGTTGTTGTAATTCCAAGAGCGGCTGGGAACTCGACAAATTGCTATCTTCCGTAGAAGACAGTCACCATGATCGTATTTGAACGTGCGTACATTACCGGTGTGCTCAACCTCTGGGCAGTGTGCTGAGATTTTTGGAAGTGGAACCCGATGACGAGTGTACACACTCACAAGTTCCCACTCGCAGTTGGACCCAATGTAAACAACCCAATCTCCATTTGCGCCCGCCCAAGCCTTGCCCTCGAGTGATGGCATCTTAACATCATACGTATCATTATCAGGCGGCATCAACTGGCTTAGGGCGAGGCCTCCGTCGTGCCGGCGCCAGTCATCAGGGTCACGACGAAGAAGATAGGGGAGATCAAACCGCTCCTTGACTCTTGGGTTCTTTGTAATGATGTTATTAGTTGAGTTGAGAATGGGCTTGAACGAACCTGCCATGCTAGCCGAGGTGATGACGTCGCACCGATCAATGAGTTCCTCCACCACATCATCTTTCAGATTGGGGCAAGAATAACGGGGTCGTTTCTGGCCTGTTCCCTCCATGGAGAAGATGATTGAACAATGGCAGAAGAGAGGGTGAAGGGCTGAAGGAAAATGGAGGAGGGAGAGGAAGAGCGTGCGACAGCAGTTCCAAATCGAGAGGGAAAGGTGAAGAGTCGGTGGACGATTGCGAGTTTGCCACGGTTCACGAAGAGGCGCCCCGGCCTACACGTCCGTTCGAAAATACTCCTACTACTCGCCGTCGTCTCACTGATATGTTGGAACGGGACTACATGCCAACGAAACATGGTGTGTAATTTCTCGTGCAAAATTCGATCTGGCCGCGTTGGCCCGAGGTGCCGCATTAGTTATCAACCTTTATTTTTTTAATGGCGTGCCGATCAATTTTGAAGCACAACTAACTGGTACTGTACGTGGAGAGGA
This sequence comes from Triticum urartu, assembly GCF_003073215.2. Taxonomy (NCBI): domain Eukaryota; kingdom Viridiplantae; phylum Streptophyta; class Magnoliopsida; order Poales; family Poaceae; genus Triticum; species Triticum urartu. The sequence continues at coordinate 483,521,331 of NC_053026.1, forward strand.
TGACAGCAGGGACCCGCCGAGGTCATGGCAGTACGCAAGCAAGTGCCTCCTTATTTGAAGCCAATAAAAAAATGGCTCCTCCGAGTGGATTTATGACATTTGGGTCCCATGCCATTGTCAACGTAGTCAATAAACGAGAGAATTGCACAACGAGCGGCTGACACCAGGGACCCAGCAGCTCGCCTAGTTATTTTTGTTTTGGGTTAATTTGATAAATGCCACTCCAAATCTGGTGTATTCGAGAAATGGCACTGCAATTTCCAAACTTTGAAAAATGCCATTTCATGCCATTTCTAGTGGCATTTTTCGAATTCTGGAGTGGCGTTTTTCAAAGTTTGCAAACTGCAGTGGTGTTTTTCAAAGTTTGCAAAAATTGCAGTGGCATTTTTCAAAGTTTGGAAATTGCAGTGGCATTTTTATGAATCGCCATAATTGGAGTGGCATTTATCTAATTTGTTTTTGAGACGGAAGCAGGGTGTCAACTGGGCTGTGTGGGACACTCTGGCCTGTCTAGACAACCTTTTCTTTTATGTTTACCACAGACCAGCCCAGTAGTTTTTTTTCTTTCTGAAAATGGCTAGCCCAGTTCTTTTGTGATTTGTCAAGTAAGTCGCTTTATCAGGCCTGCTGGACTGCAAATCTTTCAAGACGAGGAGAGCTTCATTCGGCTGGCCGAGAAAATGGCCTATCAGTAATGAGAAATGGGCTGTACATTTTTAAAACACATCAAACCGGCAATTATTTTCAAATATCTTTTTTTTTCATTTTGAGATTTTAAATTGCGTTGATTTTTATGCGTGGACAATTTATTGGATTTTATATTGATATACATTTATTTTTAAAATCAGTCTGAATGTGACTCGAAATTTCGGGATTAAAAACAGTTTAGACCGCACCGACATATGCAAAATTTCGTATAATTTTTTAACCGTGGCCGCAATATGGGCTGTAATGCTAACATAAAGAATATGGGCTCCAAAGAAACCCATAAGAATTATCAAATGGGCTGTAAATTATTTGAAATAATGGCAGATGGGCAATATGTTGTTTTCCACAGATTTGAGGCTTTCCACAGATGGCCTGTATACTGTTGGATGTCCATCCAACGGCCGTCGTGCTTCTTCAATCTCTGCTCTTCCTGCTCCAGCCGCTCAAACAAGCGCCGGCGGGACTGCTTGTTCCCTCCTCCCCGCGGCCGGCTGTGTTGCCGCACAGGCCTCACCGCCCCACCGTACTCCCATCGCTGGCCTAGCCATCCCTCTAGTCACCAACACATGTTGTTATTCTCCGGCTACGGCAAACGAACCAGTAAACCCTCGTACAGTCGTACTCCCCTCCGCGTGGGAAACAAAAACAACGGCCGAGTCTTCCCTGCCTCCGTGTCGTTCCCTTCCTAGGCCTCATCGTCGTCCACCGCCCTGGTGCTCTCGGCGTGGCGTGGTCAGCGTGGTCAACGACCGACATGCATTTGAAGTGGACTGTACGTGGAGAGGCTGATAGCTGGGTCCACGGCTGCACGCAAGGAAATGCCTTCTTATTACGCGAAAAATAATGATTTCCTCCACCTGACATCTGGGACCCACCGAAACGGCCTCTGTATTTCACGAAAAAAACGTTACCACCGCTGACAGCTCGGACCCACCAGCTATATCTTCGCACGCAAGGAAGTGCCACCTTATTACGCACAAAAAATGAATACTCCCCCTGCTAGCTGGGACCCAGTATAGTGGGCCTACTATGTTGACGGGGACGAAGGGCTTTGTCAACTTAGTCAATATGCACGATTCTAGCTCGACTGACCATACGATGTCCATCCAACGGCCGTAGTGCTTCTTCAACCTCTGGTCTTCTTGCTCCAGCCGCCTAAAGCAGCGCCGGTCATGCCGCCTGCTCCTGCCTCCCGTGGCTGGCTGTGCTGCCGCAGAGGCCTCACCGCCCCCATACTACTCCTACCACTGGCCAGGCCATCCCTCCACTCCACTCACCCACACCCCCTATTATTCTGCAGCGACGACAACGCGGCCGAACCAGTGAACCCTCGTACTCCTCTCCGCGTGGGCATCCACTGCCGCGTCTTCCCCGGCTCCGCGTCGTCCCCTTCCTAGGCCTCGCCGTCGTCCACCATCGTGGTGCTGTCGGCGCGGCGTGGTCAATGTGGTCAAGGACCGAATTCCATCGGAAGAATACTATACATGGAGAGGCTGACAGCTGGTTCCACGGCAGCCGCAAGGAAGTGCCTCCTTATTACGCGGAAAATAATTATTCCTCCACCTCACAGCAGGGTCCCACCGGACGCCCACCAGTATATCGCAAAAAAACGTTTGCCCCTGACTGCTGGGACCCACCCGACGAGCCACCGTATTTCGCGAAAAAAATATTCCCCTTGCTGTCAGCTCGGACCCACCGGAAGTGCCTCCTTATTATGCACAAAAAAATGAATACCCCCTGCTAGCTGGGACCCACCTTAGTGGTAGGCTGACTTGTGGGCCTACTCAGTTAACGGGGATGGAGGGCTTTGTCAACTTAGTCAATATGCATGATTCTAGCTCTAGTGACGGTACGATGTCCATCCAACGGCCGTAGTGCTTCTTTAACCTCTGGTCTTCTTGCTCCAGCTGCCCAAACCAGCGCCGGTCGTGCCTCGTGCTCCTGCCTCCCGTGGCCGGCTGCGATGCGGCGGAGGCCTCACCGCCCCCTACTACTCCCACCGCTGGCCAGGCCATCCCTCTACTCACCCACACACCGTGTTATTCTGCGGCGATGGCAGCCTCACACCGCAGCAAACCAGTGAACCCTCGTACTCCTCTACGTGTGGGCATCCACTGCCGCGTCTTCCCCGGCTCCGCGCTGTCCCTTCCTGGCCTCACCGTCGTCCACCGCCCTGGTGCTCTTGGCGCGGCGTGGTCAACGTGGTCAAGGAACGGCTTCCATTGGACGTGGACTGTATGTGGAGAGGCTGACAGCTGGGTCCACGGCCACAGCAAGGAAGTGCCTCCTTATTACGTGCAAAATAATTATTCCTCCACCTGACAGCGGCGACCCACCGGACGGGCCACCAGTATTTTGCGAAAAAAAATATTTTCCCCCTAACTACTGGGACCCACCGGATGGGCCACCGTATTTCATGAAAAAAAATGTTCCCCCCCGCTGTCAGCTCAGACCCACCGGAAGTGCCTCCTTATTACGCAGAAAAAATGAATACTCCCCCGGCTAGCTGGGACCCACCTTGCTGGGAGGCTGACTTGTGGGCCTAATAAGTTGACGGGGACTAAGGGCTTTGTCAACTTAGTCAATATGAACGATTCTAGCTCCAGTGACCGTACGATGTCCATCCAACGGGCGTAGTGCTTCTTCAACCTCTGGTCTTCTTGCTCCAGCCACCCAAAGCAGCGCCGGTCATGCCGCATGCTACTGCCTCCCGTGGCCGGCTATGCTGTCGCAGAGGCCTCACCGCCCCCTACTATTCCCACCGCTGGCCAGGCCCTGCGGCGACAGCAGCCTCACACCGCAGCCGAACCAGTGAACCCTCATAGTCCTCTCTGCGCGGGCTTCCACTGCTGTGTCGTCCCCTTCCTAGGCCTCGCCGTCGTCCACCCCCGTGGTGCTCTCCGCGCGGCGTGGTCAACGTGGTCAAGGAACGACTTCCATCGGAAGAGTACTAGTCCTCTCTGCGCGGGCTTCCACTGCTGTGTTGTCCCCTTCCTAGGCCTCGCCGTCGTCCACCCCTGTGGTGCTCTCCGCGCGGCGTGGTCAACGTGGTCAAGGAACGACTTCCATCGGAAGAGTACTATACGTGGAGAGGCTGACAGCTGGGTCCACGGCCACAGCCCAGTTTTTTGTGATTTGCCAAGTAATTCGCTTTGTCTGGCCTGTTGGGCTGCAAATCTTTCAAGACGAGGAGAGCTTTCATTCGGCTGGCCGAGAAAATGGCCCATCAGTAATGAGAAATGGGTTCTACATTTTTAAAACACATCAAACCGGCAATTAGTTTCAAATATCTTTTTTTTTCATTTCAAGATTTTAAATTACATTAATTTTTATGCATGGAGAATTTGTTGGATTTTATATTGATATACATTTATTTTTAAAGTCTGTTTGAATGTGAGTCGAAATTTTGGGATTAAAAACAGTTCGGACCGCACCGAAATATGCAAAATTTCGTATAATGTTTTAACCGTTGCCACAATATGGGCTGTAATGCTAACAAAAAGAATATGGGCTCCAAAAAAACCTTAAGAATTAGCAAATGGGCTGTAATTATTAGAAATAATGGCAGATGGGCTATATGCTGTTTTCGAAAGATTTGAGGCTTTCCTAAAAAAAGGTTGACGCACAAGCACTAACTATTGGATGTCCATCCAACGGCCGTCGTGCTTCTTCAATCTCTGCTCTTCCTGCTCCAGCCGCTCAAACAAGTGCCGGCGGGACTGCCTGCTCCCTCCTCCTCGCGGTCGGCTGTGCTGCCGCGCAGGCCTCACCGCCCAACCTTACTCCCATCGCTGGCCTAGCCATCCCTCTACTCACCCTCACCTGTTGTTATTCTCCGACGACGGCAGACGAACCAGTAAACCCTCGTATTCGTACTCCCCTCCGCGCGGGAAACAACTGCCGAGTCTTCCCTGCCTCCGTGTCGTCCCCTTCCTAGGCCTCACCGTCGTCCACCGCCCTGGTGCTCTCGGCGCGGCGTGGTCAACGTTGTTAAGGAACGACTTCCATCAGACGTGGACTGTACATGGAGAGGCTGACAACTGGGTCCACGGCCGCAGCAAGGAAGTGCCTCCTTATTACGTGCAAAATAATGATTCCTCCACTTGACAGCTATATTTCGCGAAAAAAGCGTTTCCCCTGACTGCTGGGACCCACCAGCTACATCTTCGCACGCAAGGAAGTGCGTCCGGGCAAAAAAAAATGATTCGCCCCCTAACTGCTGGGACCCACCAGCTACATCTTCGCAGGCAAGGAAGTGCCTGACAGTCGGGACCCACCTGGTCGAAGCGTATGTAGCGTTGTCATTCTATTCGCGAACGTGTACGTACATATATATTGTTCGATGTAGAGGCGCGCACGTGTCGTAGTAGAGGCGCGCACGTATCATGTACACATACATACAGCAGCAGGGTGCAAGAAAGAAAATACGGCCACGTATGTGTACATACGGGCGGCGTCTCGAACGCCTACTCGCGCATACGTATGGCCAGGGCTCGTGTACATGGCTGGGTCGGAACGGAGAAACAGCATCGTCGTCGTGTTCATGGGGAGGCAACGGAATGCGTCGTGTTCATGGGGAGGCAACGGAATGCTTCGTGTTCATCGGGAGGGCTTGGACGGAACAGGCGATGGAAACGAGGCATGGCGTACCGCAGAACGGAGGAAACGGCCTTGTGTTCGATCGACCACGTTCGAAACGGGATCCTGTTGATCAGGAGGGGTCTGGCGTACCACAAAACGGAGGAAACGGACCTCCTACAGTCGAAACGGGGGTCCTGTTGATTGGGAGGGGTGTGGCGTACCGCAAAACGGACGAAACGGACTTGTGTTGGAGCGCTACGGTCGAAACGGGGGTCCTGTTCATCGGGACTCCACGGGATACTGTTAATCTCCACCGTCGACCCCCTCCAGCCTCCACGAGCTCCTGTTCATCCACCGTCGACCTCCTCCAGCCTCCACCTGTGACTGTTCATCCACAGGCTCCTGTTCATCCAGCCTCCACCACGCGCTACTCCACCGGCTACTATTCAACCAGCCCTCTCCACGGGCTCCTGTTCAACCACCCCTCCACGGGCTACTGTTCATCCTGCCCTCCACCGTCTACTGTTCATCCTGCCCTCCATGGGGTGGTCCTGTTCATCCAGCCCTCCACGGGGTCCTGTTCATCTAGCCCCAACCGGCTCAATCGATCGGGGTCCTGTTCATCCAGAGGCAACACCACGGGGTCCTGTTCATCTACCCCCACCGGGAACTGTTCATCCAACCCCCCGCAACGCTCACTGTTCATCCAGAGGCAGCATCAATCGGCTTCAGTTAGCAGCAGTAGCGAAGGAATCGCTCGATCGGGTTCATTTAATAGCCATCGATCGATCGCTCGCGTTCAGTAACGTGTAGCTTGTAGTGCAATTGCTCGGGTTCAGTTAGAGCCCAATGCCTCGCTCGGGTTCAGTTAGAGCCAATGCCTCACACACACGCGCGTACGTGTACGAGAGAAACGCGCATCGCTCGGCCCCCGACCTCCCACCGTAACCGGGAACTCCCCGAAATTTTCCTCCCCCTCGCTTGTACCACGTTTTTTCCATCATGGACGGCCCAAAGAATGTCATGGAGCTGCATCTCCGGCCCGCCCAGGACGAAAAGCCCATTTTCTGTCATGATTTTTTGTCATAGAAGTAGGAGCCCACCACATCTATGATGATACCGGGTTTTGTCACAATTATCGTCATAGAAGTGTCATATTTATGACAGAAAAAATTTCGTTCGGCCCAAAATGTCACGGATGTGTCTTTTTTTTGTAGTGGTTTGACTTGGTCAAAATGTGGCGGCCCGGCCCATGGCAAGCCTGTTAACGACATGTTCGCATATAGCCCATTTACAGCCCACTAACCCAGGGCCCGTTTACGGCCTATCCGAATTAGGCCCAGTAGCGTCATCTGGGCCGTCCAATATAATTCCAGCCCGTTTTAACTTCCGGCCCATGTATGGCCCATGACGTCTTTCGGCCCATATAAGGCCCTTATTACTCTCGGTCCATTAACGGCCCGTGGTAAAACTGACCCGTAATGAATAGTGTATCACTTTATACCCATTAACAGCACGTGGTGAAACTGGCCCGTAATGAACATCGTATCACTTATGCCCATTAACGGCCCATTATTCCGTTAGGCCGTTTCCAGCCCATGTTATCTTTCGGCCTTCTCGGGGCCCATTTATTCTTGGGCTCATTTCCACATTCGTTTAGTTATGGCCCGTTACTGTCATTTTCTGCTCGTGGGCCAAATTCAGCCCATGGTTACAGTCGGCCCATTTGTGGCCCGTTAATACGTTGGGCTGTTTTCATAGCGTCATCAAAATATGGCCCGTTATGCTCGGCCAATGAACGATTTGAACTCTATCCCATTTATGGCCGTAGTGTGGTCTGTTATTCACTAATAGGAAAAGGCCTACTAGTGGCGCACCAGTTTTGCCTACTAATGGTGCACTACTGGTGCGCCACTAGTACCACGCCACTAGTATTATATACTAATGGCGCACCACTGGTGTGCCATTAGTATCTGGTATACTAATGGCGCACCGCGCCTTGCGCCATTAGTATAGACCAACATGCGCCATTAGTATGCCTCCCAGGGGGCCATATTTACCCATGTGCTTTGGCATACTAATGGCGCACTGTGGGGTGATGCACCATTAGTATCCTTTGGCATACTTATGGCGCACTGTGTAGTGATGCGCCATTAGTATCCTTTGGCATACTAATGGCACACTTTGCGGTGATGCGCCATTAGTATGAATATTAGGTTTTTTTTACTTTTCTGATTTTTGCACAGGTTACAAAATATATTATTGGACATAATATAGACAGCACCACACAGCAACAGCAGATTCATCGAATACAATAGAAGATTAGTCTCCGAATACAATTCATCATATTAGTCTCCGAATACAAAAGACCGAACAAAGATAGAACATTACAAGTCTCGAGACCGCGAGTAGCGAGTTTGTCTTCACATTACAAGTCGATATCGATCATCTAAACTACCATCACATAGAAGAGAGCTGCGGTCATCACGATGAGCATCATCGCGATGAAACTGGTCTTCATCCGGTTCCTCCAACGCTCCCTCCTCTCTCCCGCTAGATAGCGGGCGTATCTAGATTCCACCTCCGCCCTAGTGGTGTACCCTTTGTAACTATTACCGCTGAAATGGTGAACCTGTCTCTGACACTCCTCCCAGTCGTCGTAGACTCCGGGAACCTTACCCTTGTACATGACATACGACGGCATCTCCATGCACAAGCCAAACAACAGACAATACATAAGCAATATATAAGTATGCAACAAAAGGATCAGAAGAGAAAAGCAAGACATTAATAGCAAGATTCATGGTCCTACTAATATATAGCATCAATTACATCTAAGTTGAACGACTGTCCAAACCAAAGAGACATACAATTCATTAAAGTTTAATTACAACATGAGCCAATCAATGTTTCAGAACTACACATAGCATCACTACTTTCGACTCGACTCATGGGACCGGAGCGTGGATGAAGCCACCGTCTGTCATGATGGTCATGAAATCGCGGGCGTTGTCAGCCTGCATTTGTAGCGTTGTGTCTATCTCACTGTTGGACGGTTGATATCTGAGGTAGAACTGCCCCGAGGTATGAAGGACATCTTGATGGATGATTTCCGCAAACTCCAACTGGATGCGAAAGAATTCTTGTCTGATGTCCGCGTCCTGGATTGCCAACAAGCTCACGGCCCAATATTTGAGATTATCTGGTAGCAGAAGGTGATGATGGTCCCGTACGACCGCCTGCATGTGATGGAGGGCGTAGTAGGCATCCTTCTGACCGCCAGGCGGCTGCTTGACGCAGCAGAACTTAGTATTGTGGGTGAACACGTGCCTGCCGTACCTACGAACTAGCCTGGTGACGGTGCCTCCAGATTTGGCATAGCCGGGGAGAACATCATCAAGAACTTTCTTGATATTTGTGTAGTCTATCTTGGAGTCACGGTTCGGGTCAAAATACATGGCCATGGAATATTTCGGGCTTAAGAGGATGAGTATGCAATGTGTGTCACTGCATAGAACACGGAATGTTAGAAAAAAAGAACGATCGAAATCTAAGAAACCATATGTTACGGGGCGGTTAGGGGATGACTTACTCGGGAAAGTAAGGCACGAGGAATTTATCCTTATCTGGGTTTGCCAGAATGACGCCTTCAAGGTATGAACTCGTGACTTGGCAGTCCCCAGCACTGTCCAAGAGCTTGGCACGCATGTCGAAGGGGTCGACTATCATGATGTCCGGGGTCTTGTCTCTAATGATCCGCATCTCCATACTCAGCAAAAACAGCCGAATGAAGGTGTAGTGCAGCGAATGAAGGTTAAACATAGCAAAGATTTCATCAAACCGCATGATGATCGTACCCCTGATGGCGCCATCCACAAAGCCCTTGCCCTCAGGCACCTTGGCCACGAAAACCGGGTATGCCACATCATTCTCTCTGAGACGCCGCTTCTCCAAAGAAAGAACACTGTCATGCAGACTCCGCATAGCACCGGTTGCAGCATTGAGCATATTTGTCGGTAGCATCGCCCTACCCGCCACATGCACCCTCCTCAAGATATCCTTAGGTGAAGGTGGCCCGTCCTGAGCACGGATCGTACTCGGTGCCGGCTGGCTCACACCGGCGCCCTTTTTAGTCTTTCGTTTCCGTCCCTTCTTCTTGATCTGCTGTAATGGGACCGAGTTCTGCCCACAGACCGCCTTCTTGAGCGTGTTGGGGCTGATAATATTTCGCACCTCAGCTATCCGAGGCTCGGTGAAGGCGGCAGCTGGAGGCGTCTCCTGAGAACTGAACGCCAGACGACGCCTGTTGCAATTGGGTTTCTCCGCCGTACCAGCTAGATCGCGGTCGTCTTTGTTGGGTTCTTGAGAAGGAGGCCCGCAAAACTCATCACAGTACCCATGTTCGGCAAAGTACTTATCGACGTTGGTAAATGTACTGTCGTCGTTGTCGTCGTCGTCCGGATCCTGTGCCATATGCATGTCCGGATCCTGTGCCATAGGGATGTCCGGCATGTCCAGTAGCGTTGCGGCGTTCTTGCCATGGCTTGGCGCCGGCACGACTGGCGGTCTTGTCTGTGGGGTGGTGTCCCCCGCCCCCAAATGAATCTGGCTCTTCGGCCAAAGAAGGGGCCAGGTTACGCAGGCGCTGAGGGTCATCTCATCATCTTCGTCGGCCCCAGCGGGTCGAATCGGAGGTAACAGCTCGTCGCAGCCTGGCAGCACCCGAACCAGTTCAAACCTATACACCGTGGGTGGCATCGGATTACCGTGGAACACGGGGTTGCCCGGTTGAACGATTCTGCCCTTGGCGACATCGACCAACTCACCGCCCACGAAGTGCAGGAGCGTGCAAGGAACGTCGGCGTCGCCCTGCGAAAACATGTAGGGCGTCAGGGATGCCCAGTCAAAGGCAAGGAGATGAAGTCATCGGCCGAGAGGCTTAGTTACCATGATGCCGTTGAGCTTGCTAATGTCGAGGCAACTGACAGAGGGGCCGCTTGCTGGCGAGGTGCCGGCCGGCGTACACCCGGGTGCTTTAAGCTCCAATGCCCGTGCCGGCGCCGGAGACATGAATACCGCCTCCGCCAGAGACACCAATGGCGCCGCCCGCACGTTGTGCGAGTTGCTGGCCGTGAAGCTAGGAACTGGGGGAGGCCCCTGTTGGCCGCCCGCAATCCACGTCGTCAGCCCATGAATCAATGTAGGCACCATGGCATTGAGTGTCGTTCCTAGTTGTTGTTGCACTTGCTCTTGTTCAATCTCCGGAATCCGCTCCACTTGTGCCTTGAGTGCTTCAACCTCGTGCGACTGGCTTTCCGAGCTGGTCTTTTTCTCCTTTCGCCCACCAGTGGTATAGTATGATGACCATTTTGTGGACAAGCCTTTGCCAGCCACACGACCAGCTCACGTCGGCTTACTGAGCTTATCCTTGTTTTTCATTACGTTCAACGCCCTATTTAAAGGGGTGTCAAAAGGGGAGCTCTGAGACGACCCCGCGCTACTGCTTTCATTGTCCCGCGGAAGGAACGTGAACCAATTAGAAATATTGGGATTAATTAGAATGCAACCATATGGAGCTAATTATGCGGGGGTGTATTCCTTCCCAGAACAAGCTCAAGCGCCCTGGTCTTCGGATCCGTGGTAAGCTCCTTTGTTACCGGGTCCTCCTTGTACCAGGCCCTGAGAAAGTTCCTGGTCTGCTTGTCACGGTATTTCTCGGAGCGGGGTGGTAGGCCTTGCTCGGCACGCTCCGTGTCCTCCTTGTCCCATATAGGCTCCGCCACTCTGTAACCGCCGGGACCGAGTTGGTGGACCCCTAAGTTCAACTGCCGCATTTCTTTCCCCCACTGACTTGATTCGGAGGTTGCGCTGCTCTCGCACTTGATCTTGAACTCCTTGTAGTCATCTTCGCTCATCAAAGGATATTTCGCCTTGATCTTCTCATAAATATCACCTTTTCAATCATTTCCTTCACTGTGCTTCTCCAAGCAGACAGGGCCGTGCTCATCCTCATGAGGACGGCATTGTTCACTTTATTCCCTGACAGGCGTGTGTTTGCAAAGTCAGCGGGGAACTTGTATCGTTCGTGCAGCTTCATGAAGAGGAGGCTGCGCAAATTCCCTCGGTCCTTATGCCTTAGGTTCTCGGTGTTGATCGAGACGGTGCTCCGGAGAATGCACCTGAGCTGAACCGAGTACCCCTTGACTACTTATTTGGGCGCCGTCGGATGCCCATCGGAGTTCACATCAGTAAATTCCTCCTTGACGGTGCCGAGCACGCTCGGGCGCTGGTCCTTCCATTGCCTCTTCAGTTGGCTGCCATCTGTGCATGCGCCACCATCATCAGGGGTGGCATCCTCGGCGGCACCATCAGTGGTGTCATCCCCGACGCCACTAGGGGTTGTGTAGTCAGGATCGGTGTCTTCCGCGGCGTCCTCATAGCGGTGAGGTTCTTCCTCCAACTCCTGGGACAGCTCCCAGATGTCACATCCCTGCTTTCCTGTTATGCATTAGGGTTGGTTGAACTTGTGCATCATGTTTAAATTTCTTTTAAACTTCAAATGGGGGCTAATCAACCCCAACACCCCCCCTGAAAATGCTAATTTCCAACAATTGGAATTTCAGTGAACCCAAAATGTCCTTCATAAAAGCCCACCATTTTTGGTCTTGATTAAAACCTCTCCCAAAAATGGTCTTGCAATATATGGAGCCATTCTGGATTTTTGAACAAGCCAAAAGTATTTGAATTTGGGCATTTTAAATGCTATAAATATTTTAAAGTGCTCAAATAATCTTGGAAGCATTTTTAGGCAGTTGAGAATATTCTCAAATGTGCCTCTGAATATTCCCTGGATTTTTGGAAATGGAATGGTATTTTAATCATTTCAATACACAGAGCAGAGCAAATATAAAAGAGAAAACAAAAAGGAACAAAGGACTTACCTGGAAGCCCACCTAGCAGGCCCACCTACTGGCCCAGCCCACCTCCAATGCCAGCGAGCTGCCTGCACTCACCAGCACAGGCAAGCAGCTGCTCGACGGCGAGCACAGCATGCGTGCCACGCAGCTGCCCGCCGCCTCGCCGCTCCCCTTGTCGAGCTGTCGACGTGGGACGTACCCCCTCTCTCTCTCCCCGACCTCGTAGACACTCGCTCTCCTCCCCTGACCCTCTCTCTCACCCTCCCCGATGATGCCCGAGCCGTCACCGTCGCCGCCGGTCGTCGCAGCCGCATACAACGCCATCCTCGAGCCGCGCCACTGTGTCTAGCAGTGTCGCGGTCGTCGACTACGTCGACTAGCCAAGCCGCACGACGCCGGAGCCCCTGCAATGTCGCCGTCGCCGTCGTCTTCAACCTCGGGCCGCCCAAGATCGCCGTCGCCATTCCGACCGCACCGAGCCTTCCCCGAGCACGCTGACCGTCTCTGCGGCTTCCCAGTGAGCTACTGCTCCTCCCCCTTCTCTCCGCTTCATCGCTAGAGCTCTGTAGCCGCCATGCCTCTTTCGTCCGAACGCACCGCCGCCTGAGCTCGTCGCCGACGTAGCTCCGGCCCCGCTGGCATGTCCAGCATGCTCACCACATCGTGTAGATGCTGTAGGTGCTAGCGCAACGCCGCCTAGGCCACTGCAGCCACGCGCACGAGCTGACCCGAGCTTCGGCCTCCGCCAAGCTCGTCGCAGGCGATGCTCCGGCCACTCCCCGGCCAAGCCATCACCACGGCTGGATGCAGGCGAGCACCAGCTGCCCGTAGCTGCTCTCCGCGCAGCAAATGGTGCCCTGTGGGCAAATCCCGCAGCACGCCGCCGCGTCTGGCCTCGCCGTCGGCTAAACACCCACAGGCGCTGACCGTTGACCGACGAGGTTTGACCCCGTAGAATCAGGTTGACTTCCCCTCTCTCTCACTGACATGCGGGCCCCGCCCGGCTAATTAGTCTGATTAGTGCTAATTAACTAGGTTAGTTTAGTTAGTAGTCACTGACTAGTGGGCCCTGCCCAATTAATTAGGACTAACTAGCTTAGTTAGTACACAGAGTCACTAACCAGTGGGCCCCACCAGTCAGGTTTGACCTGGGCTGGCGCCTTTGACTCGCTGACATCACAGTGACGCAGTGCTGATGCAATTATTCATTTTCTAGATTTATTTTTATATAGGAAATTCCAGAAAATAGCCTAAACTTCTAAAAATCATAGAAAATCAACCATAGCTCCAAATCAAACAAATTATATATGAAAAATGATCAGAAAAATTCAATCTATCCATATGTAATGGTTTCATGCATGAAAAACCACTTTAACCTTGCTCTTTAGGTGAAACAAGCTAATACACTTATTTGCATAAGAGCTTAAGCTTTCATTTGAATCTTTGATTCAAATGGAACCATTTCAACTTGTTTCACATTGCATTAGGCATGACACATCATTTTGCCATGTCATAGCATACATCATATTGTTGCATATTGCCATGTGTTGATTATGTTCTGTGTGTCCTTCGTGGTAGGTTCTGCCTCCGAGGATATCTCCGAGTATCCAACTGAAGGGCAGTACCATACTACCACTCCATCAGGCAAGCAACCCCGTTGATCATATCGATACAATCCCATGTTCTTGCCTCTGCTCTCGTTTACTACATTAAGACAACAACGTTTCAAACTACTGTGTGCTATGGTAGTTGAACCCTTATCCTCTGCATGACCTGCCATTGCCACAGTAACTAGATGAAACCCACTAGCATGTGTAGGAGTTGATTGAGCCATGTTTGTGTTTCCTACCTTGCTATTCCTGCTATGCTTAGAGTTGTGTCCAGTCTGGTTCATCTAGGTGATGGGCTAGAGTGAAATGATTATGTCGGTAATGTGAGGGATGTGTTGAACATGATTTGGTAAAGGTATCGATGAGAGGCCATGTAGGAGTACATGGTGGGTTGTTTCATTGAGGCCGTTCCTAAGAACTGAGATCTGTATGTGTGATTTTAAGAATCAGCTTCTACCATGCATTGGGATCCTTAATTGACCCTCTCAGCTTCTTAATCACCCTAGTACTCTGTCCAGGAGATGCAAATAGTTTCTGGTGTTTGTAGGTTATGTGTTGGCAGCCGTGCGTAGCGCTGACCCTAGGGGTGGGCTATGTTGCGGTAGATACACCGTGGCCGGGTATGCCGGGTGCCCGTTTAGTGTCTCGTGACCCTGTTCACATCGTTCGGGGCCGTATGTGGAAACCTCGCCCAGAGTCCCTGCGGATGGAACCTGGATAGGCGATAAACCTGGACTAGAGACTTGAGTGTTTAGGTAGGCCATGGCCGACACCCTCGTTGGGCTTCCGCTTGAAGGTTGCCGAGTACATGTCGTGTAAACGGCGGTAAGTGGTGAGAGCGTGTATGAAGAAGTACACCCCTGCAGGGTTAACATCATCTATTCGAATAGCCGCGTCCGCGGTAAAGGACTACTTGGTTGCCTATACAGTTCATAGACAAGTTAATGGCTACTACTAAAAGACTCAAGATAAGTGTGTGTACCGAGGATGGCCCTCTCATAGGATGAAGAGGGAGGATCCCCGGTGGAGTATTGTGTTGGTGATTACTGGACTTGTGTGCGAAAACTATTTTACTAGTGGTGTCTCGTAGGATAGCTTAGCCAAGGGTCAAAGCTGGCTTGCTGCAATAACTCCACCACCTTCTTGAGAATGAGCATGTATAGTAGGTTCTGATGTAAGACTTGCTGAGTACCTTTGTACTCATGCTTGCTTAATTACTGTTTTCAGACGACAACACCGCCCCCTCCGATGGGTTTTATGTAGATCTCGACTTCGATGAGTGACTTGCCACCCAGGTGGTGATCCTGGCCATGGAGGGCCCTATGTAGATAGACAGGCTTCGAGAAGCCTTGTTGCTCTCTAGTGTCTGTACTCAGACTATTTGCTTCCGCATGTGCTTGTATGCTTGTATGACTTGAGTGTCGGGTAATGTGACCCCTTCTATATGAACCTGTTATGTATGGCTCTCTGGAGCCTTTAAATAAAGTACTTGATTTGTAGAGTTTTGTTGTGATGCCATGTTGTATTTGCACATATCGAGCATATTGTGTGTATGATTGAAATGCTTGGTATGTGTGGGATCCGACAATCTAGTTGTTTATCCTTGGCAGCCTCTCTTATGGGGAAATGTAGTCTAGTGCTCCTTGAGCCATAGTAGTCCGCTATAGCCCAGTTCACCGGAGTCCTGCTAGCCCAGCACTACTGCTCAGGACACTTGACTGGCCGGCATGTGTTTCACTTCGTTCCTATGTCTGTCCCTTCGGGGAAATGTCATGCGGTGACTTCCGGAGTCCTGCCTAGCCTGCTACAGCCCGGGTTCCCCGGAGTCCTGTTAGCCCAGTGCTACAGCCCAGATTCACACGCTGATGACGGACATGATCGATGTGATTCATGTATGCCTGTCTCCATAGGCCTGTGCCGCTTTGGGTTCACGACTAGCCATGTCGGCCCGGGTTCTCTGTCATATGGATGCTAGTGGCACTATCATATACGTGAGCCAAAAGGCGCAAACGGTCCCGGGCCATGGTAAGGCGACACCCGTGGGGATACCGTGCGTGAGGCCGCAATGTGATATGAGGTGTTACCGGCTAGATCGATGTGACTAGGAATCGGGGTCCTGACACCAGAATTGCTTGCCACCCGAAAAAAGTTTGGTAAAAAAGTTTGTTATTGTCAAGGAACAAGATCATGGTCTCATCATTTAGGGTTTGTCGACACCGAGGCATCCTAAAAGCTAAGCTTTTATCATTTAGGGCTTGTCGACGACGAGGCACCCTAAAAGCCTAGGCGTACATTATTTAGGTTCTCATTGCGACACCGAGGCACCCTAAAAGCCAAGGTTTCATCATTTAGGGTTTGTCGACGCCGAGGCACCCTAAATGCTAAGTTAAGTTTTCATCATTTAGGGTTTATCGATGCCGAGGCACCCTAGGTTGGGCCTAATCACTTGTCACTAATCTCTTGGCTCTATTGCCACCTATGTTGGGTTTATCATCTAGGGTTTATCGATGCTAAGGAGAATTCTAAGTTGGGCCTAATCACTTGGCTCTATTTCCACCTATGGTTTAATGCAGCAAGAATGACGGGGCAGTTGATCCTACTTAACTAAGTACTAAGATACCCCGGCCCATGCATTAGTCGTAAGTACCCCATATGTCCTATTTTTAGCAAAGTCATGCTAAAATTCACGGAAAATTTCAGCATGACCTTTGTTGAAAATAGGACATATGGAGTACCCGAATTTGCCGGAACGGAAGTTAATCGACATTCCGGCAAACTCAAGGGCATCTCGGAGTACCTGCCAAATCATTATCCCCGCGTAATGAAGTCGCCAATGGGTCATTTCAGAAGATCACAAGTAGCATCATCACAAGTACAACATCATCACAAGTACAGCAGCAGCAGTAGTAGGTTTATTCTTCTTCTTCATAAGCATTAATTCTAGATGTCATAATCAGATTGAAATTTCAAACCACACACTTACTTTCAACTATAAACAAAACTGACTTGTTGTTAATGAACAGTGGCTAAAGATATATAAACAAAACTGACTTGCTGTTAATAAACAAAACTAAGAGCAGAACGTTCTTGCAACAAACATTATTGTGTGACATCGAAAGGCATCACTCTGCTTAAAGGGAAGGATGACTTAAGTGGCCAGATGTATATGATTGTACCACTTGATCTGCACTTCTCTATATTATATGATGTACTGAAGAAGCATGTCGCAGATGATGCGGACTATAAACTAAGTTATCTTAGAAGGTAGTTTCAATCATGCATATTTAAGATTTATTGTGTCTCCTTAACTCATTACCCATAAAATTTTGCAGGTGATCTTATTCTGTACTACTGCAATGGTTACAAAACTTGTTGCTGAAGTTCTCTCCCAGCTGAAACTGAATATAAGAGAGATTCATTCTAGAAAGTCACAATCTACAACTCGAACATATTTCTCACCTTGTTGCAGGTGATCTAGAGTAAAAAGAGCTGAAGTTCGAGAGTAACAAGTAACAAGAGCACATCTAGCAAAAAAATATAAATAGGAACATATTTCTCACATTGGAGGTGTTGCTGCTGCACTGTCTGAACTTCACTTCCTTTACCTCCTCGGAAACCTGAAATATGCAGATGTTAGAAAGCTTCTAATTTGTATATGATGATTCTAAGAAAAGGGAAAAGGAGTATCAAGAACATATTCACATGTCTGGATGTTAGCCATTACAAACTTCAATTTATCTATTTCTGTATCTCACAAACTATCATAAATGAATAATAGTATTACAATTCAGCTATTCCATGGAATAATCTCTCTGAACGTTCTTGCTTCAAAGTTGTCAGAAGTTCTAGCTAGGCTTCTAGCCATGACAAAGACATGTACTAAAAGTTCTCAGAAATAACCAAAAATAAAAATTCATATCAAGACAGGAAGATGTTTGTTTGACCAAATAGATACCACTCTCTGAGCCATATTACTAAAAATTGGCAGGAACTTGCCTCCAATCTAAAACTTGTTGCAGGTGATCATATTCTGTACTACTACAACTCGAACAAGACCAACTCAACTCTAGCTGTCTTACACAGTGAACCGACATACAAATTCACTGAATCTTAGCTGCCAACTACACAGTGACCTAACATACAAATTCACCGAATCCTAGCAAAAGCAATGATGGCCACAACAAGTTGCAGCATCTTCACACTTGCTCCATCATGTGCATTTACGCCAGGATGACACAACACAATACAACCATGCATCAACACATGAACATGGTAACTAATTAACAGTTTTACACAATGACAAGATTAGCTACCGACAGTTCTTCCATTGGCCTTGTGAATGGCAAGCTAGTTTTAGGGGAATAAAAACCATCTCTCGGTTACAGACAAGCCAATCCCATGTGGACTGGTGATGTACATTAACATTAACATGCCGCCATGGCCCTAGGGTTTGCAGGGGAGGGGGTGGAGGAGAAGGGGGGAATCACCTGGGGAGGGGATGGAGGAATGGAGGAAGACGCCGGCGTTGAAGCTCCGACAACGGCTGGGCATTGAAGCTCTGGTGACACGCGGTGGGCTCCTCCACTCGCCTGTCTCTGCGTCTCGGCTTGGGCGGGAGGACGTCGAGGGCGCGGGCGCGGGCGGAGGGGGGACGACGAGGGAGGAGGCGCTCGGCTCGGCGTCGCGTGGCCTTGCTAAGCTGAGGTAGAGGCGATTGTCGTCTCCTCCTCCTCCTCGTCCTCCTCCTGGTCCTCCTCCTCCGGCTCGGGGCGCGGGGGCGCGGGGGAGCTGTAGTGGTGGGGGGCGCGGGGGCGGCGGCGAGGGGGAGCTGCGGTGGTGGGCGGCGCGGGGGCGGCGGGGGTGGAGTCCAAGGGGGTGGTCGGGGCGGCAGCGTCGGGGCAGCGCGCGGGTGGATCTGGCGAGGGAGAGGGGTAAAGAGGATCTGGCGAGAGGGAGAGGGAGGAATTAGCTAGGGGGGAAGCTTACTAATGGCGCACCCCGCAGCGGTGCGCATTAGTAATCTTTTTTATATAGCAATGGCGCACCAGCCAGAGGTGCGCCATTAGTAATCTTTTTTTATATAGCAATGGCGCACTAGCCAGAGGTGCGCCATAAGTAATTTTATTTTTATTTTTTGTTGCATCTAATATGAATATGAATATGAATATGAAACAGTAATAATTTTAATAAAACAGTAATAATTTTTTAAATAATATCATCAAATTTTTTATTTGAAAATATTTATGAATATGAAAAAATATCATCAAATTTATTATTTGAGATATCATCAAATTTGTTATTTGAAAATATAATCAAATTTGTTTTTTTTGCAAGTTGCATTCATTTGTGACGGTGGAGCGGGTCGGGGAGGGTGTGGGGGGTCATCGGCGGTAGTGGAGCGGGGAAGGGTGCGGTGGGTCGTCGGCGGCCGTGGAGCGGGGGAGGATGCGGGGGGTCGGCGGCGGCGGCCGGTGGAGCGGGGGAGAGGGTGCGGGGGGTCGTCGGCAGCGGTGGAGCGGGGGAGGGTGCGGGGGGTCGGCGACAGCCGGTGGAGCAGGGGAGAGGGTGCGGGGGGTGCTCGGCGGCGAGGAGGACCGGATCTGGCGAGGTGGGATAGCGATCGAGATGGAGGGGGATCGAGATCGAGTGTCCATGAAATTTGAAAACATTCATGAGTTCAAAAATTGCCCATGAAATACAATCGAGAAATGAAGGCTACAATTTAAATACAATCGATCTTAGCTAGCTATCTGTTCACAATCTTCTTGCCCTTATTTTTCGTAAATGGAGTTCTTCTCTTGAATGGACGTCCTTTAGGTAGGGTGGTCCTGCTTCTTCTTGTGGTGTATGCTGATACTTCATCGTCGTCGTCATGTTCCATCTTCGGGTCGCCGTACTTGTCGAAGTCTTGCTCATTGGCGACTCCATCCATTCCGATGATCTTCCTTTTGCCTCTCCTCACGACAACACGACTGGGCTTTGGCGGGTCGGTAATGAATAAGCATTGGTCGACTTGGGAAGCCAGTACCCATGGCTCATTTTTCGCGGTGACGTTTGTGCCCGCGGTCTTGGATTTGGCTTCGGGTATTACCATGGTGGTGAAATACCGGTCTTATTTTATGAAGTTCTTGGCCCATCTCACACGGAACATCAGGACCTTCTCTCGAGTGTAACTCAGCTCCCAGATCTCCTCGATCCTTCCGTAGTATCTGTCCTTGTCGTTACCGGTGTAGGATTCCATCGTTACCCCGGAGTTCTGATAACCATCACTCTTCATGTCCATTCCCTCGGTGTAGAATGTGTAGCCGTTGATATCGTACGCCTCATACGTCATCAGGTTGTGCTCGGCGCCCTGTGACAAGGCGAATATGAGTTGTTCTTCCGTGGAAGAATCCTCATGTAAAGGGTACGACAGAAGCTTCTGCTTGAACCAACACGTGAAACATGAGTTGTGCTCTTTGATTATATCTCCGTCCGTCCTCTGTTGACCTCGGTCATTGTACGTCTTCTAAATAAAGGTTTTGTGCTCTGCCACCCAAGGATCGACCATGTCTATGTGTTGTAGCGCGATTAGGTTTGCTCTTTCAAAGTCGGCGAGTCGACCCTCGAAGTCGACATGCATTTCGCGGCGACCCCTCACGGTGACCCCATCTAGCGAGCCTGTTGAGGTGCCTGTTGACGGGCAGACCAACGCGGTTCTCGATGCCTAGATAATTCAACACGGTCAGAAAGGCCCTGGCTATGCTTCCCTCTAGATGTGACATGTTGCGAACGTATCCTTTGATGACACCACTCATCCTTTCGAACGGCATCATGCTGTGCAGGAACGTCGGCCCGAGTTGGATGATATCCTCCACGATATGGACCAGCAGATGCACCATAACGTCGAAGAATGCGGGCGGGAAATACATCTCAAGCTCGCATAATATCACCACGATCTCTTCCTGTAGCCTTCTGAGTTACCTCATGCCAACCTACTTCCAAGAGATGACGTCGAAAAAGTTGCATAGGCCAAATAGCGTTTCACGGACGTGCGCGTCCATGATCCCACGGATTGCAACTGGAAGTATCTGTGTCATCAGCACGTGACAGTCGTGAGACTTCATCCCACTGAACTTCTGCTTCGCTGGGTCTAGGTATCTGCTTATCTTCCCCGCGTAACCGTAAGGAAGTTTTACTCATACGAGGCAGGTGAAAAACTGATCGATCTCCTCCTGATTAGAGTGAAGCACGCGGGAGGGTAGTCATTTCCGGTCTTCTTGGCCCTTTTGCCTTTGCGACGACTTTCCGTGTCCTGCTTCGCCTCATCATCATCATCATCATTAGCGTGAAGCTCCTCCCTGATGCCCATTGATTTCAAGTCTGCCCTTGCTTTCGGCCCATCTTTGGTCCTCTCTGGCATGTTGAGCAGGGTACCTAGCAGACTCTCGCACACATTCTTCGTGATATGCATGACATCAACGCTGTGAGGCACACGGTGGATCTTCTAGTACGGCAAGTCCTAGAAAATAGACCTCGTTTTCCATACCTTCAGCAGCGGCTCTGGCGCCTTTTGCTTCTTTCCCGGCTCTGGCACCTTTTGCTTCTTTCCCAGCAGTGGGCAATCTTTCCAATTTTTCAACAGCTTGTCTATTTCCTCGCCGCTCCTCGTACGCGGGCGTCTTCGGGGTTCGATTTCACCATCAAACAGATCCTTGCGTTTCCTCCATGGGTCATCGTCGCGAAGCCACCTTCGATGTCCCATGAACACGGTTTTCAAAGACCCAGGATCTCTATCTAGCTGGCGATACGTTGTGACATCCATGCACCTGACGCATCCAGAAAATCCGTGGACCACCTGCCCCGTGAGATATCCGTAACCGAGATAGTCATGCACCATCGTGAGTAGTGCGGCTCTCATAGGGAAATATTCTTTCTCTGTGGCGTACCACGTATTGGTTGGCGTTTTCCACAGCGTGTCTAGCTCCTCTTTTAGCAGCCCCAGATACAGATCGATGTTGTTCCCTGGTTGTTTCGGCCCTTCAATTAGCATACTCATGTGAATGTACTTCCTCTTCATGCATAACCAGGGGGAAGGTTGTACATCCACACAAACACATGCCAGGTGCTATGTGTGCTTCTCTGGCTGCCAAACGCATTGACTCCATCGGTGCCCGCGCCCAGCACGATGTTCCTTGGATCCTTTCCAAATTCTGGGTGTTCAAAGTTCAACGCTTGCCACTGGCTCCCATCCTTAGGGTGACTCAGCAT
Source organism: Triticum urartu (assembly GCF_003073215.2). Lineage (NCBI taxonomy): Eukaryota > Viridiplantae > Streptophyta > Magnoliopsida > Poales > Poaceae > Triticum > Triticum urartu. Next base: position 483,543,397 of record NC_053026.1, read on the forward strand.
CTTGTCTTTTTTATTTATCTCCAGATCATTTGCGTCATCTTCTCGCTTCTTCTCCTCCCTATCCGTGTGCCAACGCAGGAGCTTTGCTACCTTAGGGTCTGCGAAATACCGCTGCAGACGAGGAGTGATCGGAAAGTACCACACAGATTTTCGAGGAGCTTTCTTCCTCTTCTTGTATCGAGTGACGCTGCACACCGGACATATGGTAGACTCCGCGTGCTCGTCCCGATAAATGATGCAATTGTTCATGCCCACATGGTATTTCATGTGCGGTAAATCCATAGGACACACGATTTTCTTTGCCTCCTCGAAACTGGTCGAGCACTTGTTCCCCTTGGGAAGACGTTCGTGCGAGAATGACATGTTCTTGTCGAAGCATGCGTCAGTCATTTTGTGTTTTACCTTCATCTCCAGAGCCATGAGCGTTACTTTCAGACGGGTATCCTCGGGCCTGCATCCTTCATACAATGGAGTAACCGCGTCTATCTCCAGTTGATCCAGCTTGGCTTTCTCTTGGGCGGCAGGTCTTGCGTTATCCCTCTACTTGAGAAGCAGCTCTTGAATATGAGGGTCCTGCACCCAGCCCATCGATGGTCCATCATCGTCTGCTCCGCCAGCATCTTCATCTTCATGATCATTCCCTTCGTCTGCTCCGGCATCTTCCTCATCATCATGTCCGACATCTTCTACATGATGACTGTGTACATCATCACCGTCGTGATCATGTCCTGGAGATTCTTCGTCTTCTCGCCCGCCCAAGCCACGTTGGTTGTCTTGCTGCCCTTCCTCATTTCTTGCCCGGCCCCTATGGACGGCTTCATAGTCATCTTCATCACATTGCCACCGGTAGCCATCCATGAAACCACGCAAGAGCAGGTGGTCCCGCACCTGCCCGGAATCCGGGTCCGCAATAAGGCTCTTCAGCTTGCATCTTTGACACGGACATCTTATCTCCATCTCATTCTTTTGAAGCATCTCGGCCTTCGTGGAGCTCAAAAACCTATTCACGATGCCTTCGGTCATCATGCGGACCATGGTCGCCTGCGGGGTAGAGCAAAACGATATTTTAGAACCAAGAAAAAATTTGGCATGACTTTCCCTAAAAATAGGACCAAAAAGAATGCATAGTCCCAAAATTCTCGCCGAAACGGAAATGAATCAACATTCCGGCAAAATATTGCAACTATCGCATTTCAAATACTGGTACCTGCAAACACAAACATATATGCAACACCACAAACATACATAGATCTAGCTAGGCCACAAAAGTGCATGTGCACGTTGTTGGAGGGAGAACAACATAAAGATAGCTTCCCCCCTTACTTACCTATCAAAAAAAGGTAATTTAACCACTTAATTTGGATGAATCTATTGTGCAAATAAGGTGTGGAGGAGGAGGCAGCCGAGACAAGCTTGGAGGAGGAGGTGGGGAGAATGAAGTGGGGAAAGTGAGTGGGTAGGTGTGGCTGTCCAAAATATCTTGTTGGTCCCTGGTTACTAATGGCGCACCTGCTGGTGGAGCTCCATTAGTAGTTTTGCAAAAAAAATATACTAATGGCGCACCGTGGCATAGTGCGCCATTACTAGTTTTAAACTAGTAATGGCGCACTGTGTGGCTGGTGCGCCATTACTAGTTAGAACTAGTAATGGCGCACTGTGCCTGGGTGCGCCATTAGTATGTTTGGAAAATGAAAAAAAAATTGTTACTAGTGGCGCACCATGTGTCTGGTGCGCCATTAGTGTCTTCCACACTAATGGCGCACCTACACATGGTGCGCCACTGCTATATAGTAGTGGCGCACCACATGTCAGGTGCGCCATTAGTATCCATTTCATCCATGTCCGGGGACACAAGCTTAATTACAAGCAACTCGTTTTTACATATAAATATAAGCACAAACATACTACATGAAAGAAATTAATAACGTGTGGTACATGTCCATATTTTAGTTGCTTCTAACCTACTCCATCCGTCCTTAGAGCATCTCCAGCCGCGCCCCCAACAGACCCCAGGCGATTTTCTAGCTCCGGCGGGCGAAAATCGGCCCAGTCGCGTCCCCGGGATTCCCTTTATCGCAGGGTTGGGCCAAAATAACAGCCGGCGCACCCGAGCAAAATCCGGCGTGCTGGGGGGCGCCTGGGGGCGCCGGCACAAGCGAAAAGGGTGCATGGGGCCGCTTTGTCGGCGAGAGGAGGGCCTTTTCCCGCCGTTTCTTCCCGCTTCCCCCCGGCTTCCCTCTCATTCTCTCCATTCCTCCCACCAATCTCCTCCCACTCTCCTCCCCGCAATGCTGCCGAAGAAGTACGTGGTCCTCACGCCGCGACAGGTGCGACCACCGCCGTCGCCTAGCCGAAGCAGAGGAAACTGAGGGCGCCGCCGTCCAAGCCCCCGGGCATGTCCAACGCCGACTTGAGGGCTGAAGTTCAGTGTCGGGAGGCAGTCACCACTGACCGGCAGAACAGGGCCAACACCAAGAAGGCCAGGGACAGCATGGCGCTCGCGGCTGTGGCGGCGGCGGATCAGGCGGAGCACTCGACCGAACATGCCGAGGCGGCTCACGTGGGGATGATGAATCCACCTGGCGTCCACTGCCAGTACGCGCCCTGGAGCCAGCAACGCGTCGGCTCTTCGGCCGGCTTCTCGGCCTTGCCGCAACCCTGGGTTGCTCGCCGTTGCCGGGCTACATCGATGGGGACACGCACGGTGGGTTCAACCCCAACATCACCTTCCCCCATGGTCACTTGGCCCAACGGACACCCTCGCCCGCCTTCACCGGCGTGCAGTACCCTCCGTACAACTACTCACCGCCGGCCTACGCATCCTTCCCGACGCCCTCTCTCCACCATGGCGCGCTGCCCTTCTCCCAAGCCTCCACGTCGCACCTCGGCGACACCGATGCAACCGAAGCCGACATGGACGACATCATCACGGCAGGCTCGGTCGCCGCCACCGCGTCCCCCAGGTTCACTATGCAGGACGACATGGTAGACTTCAACGGCGACATGGACGGCAAGCTCGACTACGGCGAGGAGGAGCCGGATGAGGAGGAGAAGGTGGACGAGGATGAGGAGGAGGAGCCGGCGCCGGCGAGGAAACGGAAGAAGAAGAAGAAGGGGGCGGCCAGGACCAGCGAGCCGCGCATCAAGTGGGCGTCCAGGGAGCAGGGGTGTCTCACCGAAGCATGGAAAGTCGTATACCTCGACCCGATCACCGGCACAAACCAGAGCATCGACACGTATTGGGAGCGCATTAAGGCCGAGTTCGACGAGCGCAAGCTCGTTGACCCCTACTTCAAAGGCGTCCACATGCATCGCGGGTCGAAGGCGATAGCAAACCATTGGGGGCTCATCCAGACGGCGTGCAACAAATGGCATGGGATTGTCGAGGAGATCGCTACTCGCCCGGAGAGCAGTGCCAGCATTGAGGATCAGGTATGGCACGCCGGTTGCCACTACAAAAAAATACACTTCCGTGATGATACGTGTTTGTCATAGTAGGTCACGTTTTCTGTCATGCATGTACATCCATGACAAATTTATGACAGAATCAAGATAGTCATACCTGTGCTGTCGTAGAAGTGTTCCATGACATTACCAAAATTATCATCACGGAAGTGTCCACTTCCATGACGATAAATCGCGCGTCACAGAAGTGCTTTCTTCAAGGGTGACCAACACGTGGCATCCACCATAATGGATACAACCAGTGGGCATCAAAGTTCGCCACCAGTGCAAATATAGGGAACACCCCTACACTATACAAAAATGGCTTGCTGTTTTCTTCAGCTGGTGGCTGCATGTTAAGAACAAATTTTGTATCGCACCAAAACAAATTACAACTATAAAACAAAAGAAAGGTTGGCATAAAAGTTAACAGTCTAGCAGATAAATGCACCACCAGAAGTTCGGAAGCTCAGTTCATTTGACCCGACTGTTACGTTTTCAAGCTATATTGTCCGATGGAGCACCATAACCTTCACCTTCAGTTCTCCTTGGGTCCTGAACAACATAGCAAATGTCTGATAGTCTGGTTTCAAAACCATGCATATCTTGACAACATCAAACAATGTCTCTCCTTGTTTCATAAAGGGTCTTTGTTAGGGAATGGACTTGTGTCTGGAGCGCAGATACAACATTGTTTTGAGCTTGCATATCTTGATCATGAGGCAGTTTGGACGAGATTGCCTTAACAACCAAGCCAGTATTACTCAGGAACGTGCTTTTGGCACTGTTAGTGGACATGTACTGACCCAGTGCAGCAAGAGCTGACATTGCGGTTATAGTTGCCTCGCCACCTTCAGAAGGTGGCAGTTCCACCATTTTTTCCATAGCTCGCTGAAAAGTTGTGGTTTTACATTAGTAGTACCAGAACAGAAGATATTAAGGAGGCAGCAAAACCAAACAAAATAGCTTTGGTCTATATATAGAACTTATTCTGGTGAAGCCATGTAAAATAATAGTTGCATTTTATTGCAAAGTACATAATAAAACTAGGTTCCAAACATATGACCATGTACCATCGCTAATGTATTGTCTATTTATTCACATTGTATTGAGGGCTAAGGTTAAAGAGAAAAAGTTTATAATACGGTAAGCATAGTAAGACATCATTCATATCACAAAACAACTAAGAACAGACAAACAGGTAATTATAATATTGTGTGGGCAAGTCCAGCACGGAACTAGATTACAGGTCAAGATCAAAGAAACATCACTCCTCTCTTTTAAACCTTGTAAGGTGTAATGATACGCTAAGACAATTGTGTATAAAATTGAAAAGAGTAATAGACATTGGATGCAAACCATGCAGTTCAAGGCACGAGTCAAAGTAAGTAGTAGTTAAAAGGCATGAGGATTAATGACTTATAATAGTGGCTTTGACTGGTGTAGTCATGCCCTTCTTCTTGCTGGTGTGACAGACCTTGAAGATTTCCACAACATTTGGTTCAAGTACTTTTTTGTTCCTTGCGGGCTTTCCTCTGCATTTGGAACAAGTCAATATAGATCTGATAATATGGTACAGCGAAAAGAGTGAAACAACAGCTAATTACAAGAGCCTCGCAGTGTGCAATATAGCTACGAGATCCTGTCGTCTGTTGGAATTTCACTTTCGTATGGTTGGCCTTGTTCTTTGAACAGTTCACCTACAAGAAGATAGATTTGTGTGGCACATGCGTAAATAGGACTTCAACATGTGATCTGATCACATATATATAATGTACCTGATACTTCGGATCGGACCAGTGTTTAACGAGGCCTCTCCAGTCTTCATCAGATATATTTTCCACTGGAGATGTTTGGGCAAGTTCACTGTTAGCCTTGCCTTTAAAGTGAGTTTTCCTCGAGTTATACCAATATTGTCGCAGAGCAGACTTGAAAACATGGGTGCAAGCTTGTCTGGTTGCATCATCTTGGCTATCCAACTTGAACCTCATCTGTTGAAAATTATGGGAGTCTCATTATCAGCAACCTAGAAAGTATTAGATAGAGCAAGAAGATATTACTAGTTTCCATACATAACCATACTTACAGATAAATGGTCGAGGAAGGTGTTGAACTGGGTTTCGTATTTGTCATTCCTGTACAGAATCCATGTTGGGAGGATACATACATGACACCTAACAACAACCGCTGCCTCTGATACTAACTTGGCTGAATCTGTAGCATCACATGGCCTTTTTAAACCTGCCTCAAAACCGATCTCCATTCTTCCTCCTCTAGATTTAGTTAACCTATCGAGCATTATCCCAGATGTTTGTTTCCTCTTGCGCCTAGGTGCTAGTACAACAACAACCATATGAAGTGTTAGTGTACATCAAACTGTGAGACTACATATAAAGAAGCATGCAGCTATAACTTGACTCTAGCAACTATACCTTCTTGCTATTGAAGCTCACAAAGTTCATCTCATCTTGCCAACTCATCTTGTGTCAAGAGTGCTTTGGAAGTAGTGTCAGGTGGCAAGGGAGCTCGAGAACATGCTGCTAGCTGAGTTGACCAACGAGTAAATCGTGCAGCTGGTGGTACTGTGGAAGGTGTTGCAACAACTAGGGTTGTCTCTGCTTGTTTGGTGGCAGCTATTTGTTTCAGTTTGGCTTGTTCTGCAGCTCGTGTAGCACGGGATACCCTGTCGGTACAATTTTCTGTTGTACTTTGACCTTATATTGCACCATGAGTACCAGCAGAATCTGCAGGATTGTTCCGCTTCCCTTTCCCTGTCGTTCTGTCTTGCTTCCTCTTTCTCTGTGCCATGTTAAGCAAGCCGACAAGAAAAACGAATAACAATTTAGTTCTTCAGAACAAATGTACTTTGATGTAAGAACATGGTGTGATAGACAGATATTGTATGTTCTAGAAATAGGAACACGTGTCTTAGTCACAAGTATAATGTGTAAAGTAAGCAGATGAAATTCAACAAAAAAATAAGCAATACAAGCTAGTCATCATACATAACATGCAACCACATATAACAGTACCAAGTTAGAGGGAGAACCTATGATGGTTCACTAGGGGAGGCGTGCTCATCACCAACACAGCTACTTTGAGTGTCTATGCATGTGTTGTCTTGGAAATCATCTTGGGGGGATGGAGGAGTAGAATCTGTAGAGGCCCTCTATTTGGAAGGAGCTCCTTCATCCGCTGCCTTGCTAACTTCCTTCCGCTTTATTGATTTTGAATTGTCAAGTAAAACTGACAAGAAAAAGCAATAAAATTCACTCTTCAGAACTCATTCGTGCATGATACTGACAATCACTACTTTGATGTAAGGCGAACACATGATTCCAGGATGGAATAATATGAAAAACAGGACGGCATGGTATATTCACAACTGTTTGTGTAAACTAAGAAGAAACAATTTCACAAAATAAGAAGCAATGCAAGCTAGACACCATGTGAAAGATGCAACCAATATGACTCTGCCAAGTTAAAAGTGTCCCATCATAAATGGCATTTCAACAAATTAGAAGCAGCGCATGCTATAAATCATATCAAAGATGCAACTAATATCACACTGCATATACTGAAGGTGTCTTGTTATATTGATTTATGCGGGATACAAAAAAACAATAGTTTTATGTGAGGACATGCTTAATAGACAGATGTACTATGTACTAAATACAGGAAGGCATGTCACATTAATAGGTATAATGTATAAGCTAAGCAGAATAGCACATGCAGTTTAACCAGATTGGAAGAATTACAATCTAGACACCATATGCAAAATGCAACCACATATCATGCTGCCAAGTTAGAGCAAGCACCTGTGATGCTAGTGTAGGGGAAATGCGGTAATCAACTACAGAGCTACGTTCACTATATTCATCTAGCCTTGTTGTTTCTTGCGAATCATGTTGGGAGGCTGACGCTGCATTCTTTAAATGAGGAGTAATGCACTTGCCTGACTGCCTCATCGTGATTGATGAGGGATACACAAGAACATTTGTTTGATGTAAGAACATGATTAATACACAGATGTACTAGTATGTACCAAAAACATAAAGGCATGTCATATTCAAAGGTATAATGTGTAAGCTAAGCAGATGCAATTTAACCAAATTGGAAGTAATACAAGCTAGACATCCGGCTGGAGTGGTGAGCATGATCATCTAGGACCTGAGAGCCTGGTGGGAGGCGGGCTGCTTCGCCACCATCACGGCTTTTTATTTGGCTTCCAGGTGATGCCTCTCTTTGCTGGGCTTGTCACTGGCTCGGCCAGTGCCCTGACTAGCTATTTGTCTTCTCGTGCTCACGGGATGGTGGTTCATGTAAAAAATATCTTTCCTTATCTTAATAAAGACCGACTTCGGACTTTCGAATACAAGCTAGACACCATCTGGAACATGCAACCACATATGACACCGTGGAGTTAAAGCAAGCACCTGGGATGGTGGTTCATTGCGAGCGAGATCATCAACTCCAGAGCTACGTTTACCGTCTCCATCTGCTGACACTTCACCTATTATAAGGCTAAAACATGTCTGGCCTATCTGAGTACGACGCTGGAGCGACTTCTCTCTTTTCTTTTTTGCTTCTCTCATAGCAGCAGAGCTGAAATACCCTTGCATAAAAACAAAATAGTGAGAGTATGGGTGAAGTGTGTGCAAAACTAGTGCACTGTAAAAGTAGCAGATAGCAGGTGGATGAAAAATAAATGACATGAGACATATGATAGCTCTACAACATTGCATGGCAAACAAAATTAGATTCTACTCCATATGATTTTATAATATATGAGCACAAGAAATGCAGGTACTCCTCTAGCACACCACCACATGTGGTCATATCAAGATAACAGTCGACTGAAAATAAATAGGTCAGTCGATTTTTTTAATGAACCATCCGATCTATAAGGAACGGGCAGATGGCCTTCGTCTACCACCCGCCAGTCACTGTTAATGATCTTTCTCGAACCGCCAGCGACCACCGGCCCAGACCCGTGCCTCCGCCGCCCCACCCTCCCCTCAACCTCACACCACCGCCGTGCTTGGCAGCGCCCCCAGGCCATACCTTTAATCCCGGTCGACCTCCAGATCGAGCGCCAGTAGCTCGAGGCCCCACACGCCCCTAGATAAACACCGAGGCGCTGCTTCCCCGGTGTAATAGGTGGACTAGCGCCTGTTACGCCGGGGAATGCTTCCATTAATTGGGAATCAACTGAGCAGGAATTGAAATTCAGGGGGCGACGGACCTCTAGCTAAGGTGAAATAGTATATGAGGAGAAACCTTGTGCATCGCGAGTTACTAGGAACATCTAGTATCAAGAAGAAGCGGTCAACTAGTGTCTTCTGTGGGATGAATACCGTGCAAGCAGACACGTATGATTTGCACGAATAAGGGAAGAGGGGTACCATTTTCGGTTGCCGGTGTGGTCGCCTCCACATGTTGCGCCGATCTTCTTTTTTTTTGCCAGGGAAACCGATGTTCTGGAGGAGGGTGCAGGCTTGGACGAACCCATGGCCAAATTTTGACTGTGTTACCGTGGTCGTATGTCGGTGGAGGGGAAGCAGATCTGAGGCGGCGAAGGACGGTGTAGGAGGAATAGCTCTGGTGCGGTGGAGGGTGGCGAAGTTGGAGCAGTAGCGGTGAGGCGCATGACGGCGTGGTTGAACTGGCTCGGGTATGGACGGCTCGGCCTTGGCTTCAACTACTAGCCGTGGAGGGCGTTGTGGTTGAGGTTACGGTGGACGACGACGTTGGGGTATCGGCTCCGACGTGATGGAGGAGGGCGGCAGTTGATGGGTGGAATGGGGTGGCGGACGGAGGACGATGAGGTTCCGCCGCTGGTGGAGAGGTAGTTTTTGCACCCACGAAGTACGAATGCGGAATCGGACGGGTGGGGGGGGGGGGGGGGGGGGGGGGGGGGGGGGGGGGGGGGGGGGGGGGGGGGGGAGGGGGAGAACCATGTTTCGGTCTAGGACGCGCTTGTGTTTGGCTTTTTTGAACAGAAGATGGGACGCGCTTGTTTGAAATTTGGGGAAAGTACAAACTTTGCCCCCTCCTTAAATTTCGGACCTACTGCGGGTCGGGGGTAGGATGGTAATCCCAGGTGTCCCAAATAGTTGGCGGGAGCGATTTTGGCCGCGGGCATGTGTGCTTAGGCGGCCATTGTGTATGCATGTTTTTCGGAGGCGGTTGCGTGGCGTCTAGATGATGCTACAAACCTACCCCATTTTAGACCTTTGGACGTCGGGCCAGTAGGTTTCACGGGTCGGAGTTATTAGAAAAGTAATTTCCTTGTACTACCAAACATTGGTCTCACGCGGTTTCGGGCGAGTAGAGGCTCTTTTGGCGCTTCATTCGAAATTTTGAAACACAAGCATTCACGTTTAGAGTACTCTTGAACTTTGAGGATTGACCTAAATAGATAACGTTAAATTTGACCTTGTATGTTTGAAAACCTCATTAAATTATCCGCTTCTTTTTGATATTTTGACACTTGAAAATCCTAAAACATGATTATTTTGGAATGGAGGAGCTAAATTAGAATCTATTTTGTACACGACTACATATGCTATTATGTACAAAATTAGAACAAAGATTGGTGCCCCCATAATTTAGGTATAATTTACAAATTCCATGATATCAAATTCAAATAATTGAATGGACTTCATGTTGAATTCGATATTTTTAAACCACATTAAGTTGAATTCAAATGTATGCTAGTTCATAGGTAGCTATTTATAATGTTCATTGTGTAACTTTCGTATGTATAATATGCTTTACACACACAACATAACTATACTCACGTTTATATTCAATTGCTAAAGTGATGCATTGTCTGGAGTTCAAAAATACTAACTATGTGGATCAATTGTGTCGAATAATAACATAGACATGGTCAAATTTGATAGAATCTAGATGTCTGATGGATCAATGACCGTTCCTTACGCGAATTGCAAATATCATGATCCCATCCTAATATTTGGATACAATTTATATCTTTAATCAATGTGTACAACAGTCTTGTACGTGTAGTTTCACTCTCCATCGGTGGTCTCTCACACATGCTCACACACTCTCTCCCGAGGTGTCTTTCTCGCACACATGCTCTCGATATAACCCTCCCTCCCTCTCGTAACCATTTACGACAGTTTTCACTAACCTTTATCAGAAGCACTCTTCCTCTCGCAAGCATACACACGCACAATCCCCATCGACCCTTTATATATACATAGACCTGCCTACGTGTCTCCTGTATGCACATTATCTTTAGGCCTGTCTCTCACGCATTTTCTCACACCTCTCTTCCTAATCGACGAGTATGATTCTAGCATAGCATTCTGTAGGATGCCCCTTAAAGTTAGGTTGGATGAATAGAAATATCAAAGATAAAGGGCTTACCTTAGTCTGAGAACCTAGGGTTACAAATCCTAGCCGGCTTTGTTAGTGGACATAGAGTCCTTCACAATTATGCTATCTTTGTCTTGTACGACTAGTCATCCATGGGTCTCCCTAAATGCGTCATGGGCCTCACCTCGACCCACCGGACCTCACGCGGTAACACACCCTTTGCCCCGATGTCTCGTTATCTTCTCACACCCACACATACCAACACAGACACCACACACAAAAAATATATTCTCCTGGTGCCTCTATCCACTCCCCCCTTGCATATACACACTCAAGGGAATCTCTCACCGTGACGTCATATTCGTCTCTCTCTCTCTCTCTAGACCACTCTCATTTCTCGTGCTATCCCTCCCACGCCCCCTGTCGGCCCCTCTATCCATGCCTCTCTCGAATATGTAATACACACATACCTCTCTAGGCCCTGCCAAATGCATCAACTACACATTCACACATGTTACATCACGTACCCCATTGATCTAAAAAGCCCCCTCTTGACGTTTATTTCGCATACAACATTCCTTTTGAATAAAGTGTGGCCAAAAAATATTTTATAATTTCTACATATATACAACATTACAAAGTTATATGGAGGAGTATGAACGCTTGCATTGCATGGTGCCCACAATGATATTTATTCTGCACTGTGAATTTGTATATTTTTATACTATATATAAAGTTAGTCATAATAAAGAGAAATGAAGAGCATCTCTCTCTCCATCGCATACCCCCCCCCCTCTACGCCCCTTTCACGTACGCACACAAACTATCTCGAGGTCCTCAAAAAGTAAGCCCCCAGCACATTCACGCATGTTTCATCTTTCTCTCACGATATATACAGTGACGATCACTGTATTTGAAGCGAAAGCATGATATGTACATTGGACTTCAGAGTCCACTCATTACGGTCACCATTTACGTTTTGTGGTTATTATACAGGCACGACTAGTTGACCAGTTAAATGCTCCACATGGCACCTCTAGTGTTGCATCACATTATCTCACTACCATCGGGCCCACCTGTCGTCTTGTATCTACTCTACATCTACACTCTTATAAAATACTAGCAAGATGCCCATGCGTTGCACGGAACATCAAGATGCATTTGTATGAGTAATTTATATTGTGGGAGAAAAGGATGAACAAGGGAAGGCCTTATTTGCAAGTGTTGAGAGGGGTGTGGGTATCTTTTTGCAAAATTGCCATAGTTACCTTCCTATTCGTCAGATATAGATCGGACGGCCTATATTGCAGGATGGCAGGCACACGATCATCACCGACTATGCTTTTTATAAGAATAGGGATAAAATACACTCTTATAAAAACAGAGTTGGTGATGATGGTGTGCCTGCCATCCTACAATATAGGTCGTCCGATTTATATCTGACGGATAGGAAAGAAACTATGACAATTATGCAAAAAGGTACCCACACACCTCTCCACATTTGCAAATAAGGCCTTCCCTCGTTCATCCTTTTCTCTCAGAAGATAAACTAGTCATACAAATGCATCTTGATGTTACGTGCAATGCACAGGAATCTTGCTAGTAAGAATGAAAACAAGCGACAAAAAAATATTGGACGGTGGTTCGAAGTCATGACCGCGGGCACAGCGGACAAGGTTTGTATTGGTATGCTGAGCCGTCTGTTTTAACACATGGGAGCTGGTGTGGTGATTATACAAATGCGCACGCATGCACACGAACTGCATGCACGCAACACTCACACGAACACATGCACCCACGCACGCACACAACACTCACACGTACACACGCAGCCACGCACGCACGCAACACTCACACGCATGCCTGCATGCACACACCAGTACACCACACGACCAACACACACGCTCACGCTCAAGTGCTCAACCTACATGTGCATGCGCACACATCAGGCCCTGACAGACACATACACAACCAGGTGATTCCCGCTCACGGGGTGGAGTCTTGTCACGCCTGCGTAATTTTTTGTTTATCTGACCTTTTCCCTATGTGAACTGATGGGTGGGACCCACAAGGAACGTGGTCAATTTAACTAGTCAACATGGTGCCATGCAGACTATTTGGACGATCAATAGAGTGCAATCCGATGCTGAACCATGAGCAAGTGACCGTATAATCACCGCAAAACGTATATAGTGACCGTAATCAGCTTATTCTGAAGTTCGGTGAACGTATTACGCTTTTCTCTCTGTAGGACCTCCAAAACTACATCTCTACACATTCTCGCATGTTACATCTAACAACTATGCAATACTTCACTACTACTACACTCTAACACAATAAATCATAGTATGTCTTTTTAGTTTTACTAGATATCATATTGTTACTTAATTATTCAGTTTGCATACATTAAAATTGCCTTTGAAATGTATGGCCAGTATCATATACCGCGCGGGAAAAATCCCTCCCTTTCTTGTTTAATCGGGGTTGTATCGATGAATCGTGCGAAACAACAAAACTATAGTACTATATATCGTACAAGTGACAGTTCACTAGGCCGTCGTGTCGTGTACTCCTTCGTCGTAAGAGTGGAGAGCTCGCTTTCATAAATCTTCTTGTACCTTTCGCCGACATGTGGGGCTTCAAGCTACCGGGTCCACGTGCCATACCGAAATACAGTGCAGAGCAGCCAGGGTGAAGCATCCAGTCATGGCGCCGGCGTAGCAATGAGCAATGAGGCGTCAAATCACAAAGCTGCGCCTTTCCAGCAGTTTAAGTTGGAGGGACGAAGTAATAATGCTAAAAAAGGAAGTTGGAGGAACGAAGCAACCATCATTTCACTCATTGCTGAATCCGCTTCTCCCTCATCTTCTTCAAGTTAACCACGTGTTGCTTCTGCCGTTGTTCTGCCTCATGTGGGAAGCAGATCGGCTTGGTAAAGCACTGACACGTGGGACCGCATGTTAGCGAACCGCCAGGACAACGTCTTCTAAAAATAAGAAACCTCCCCCGCCATCCACACGGAAAAATCACGTCCTTTTTACTAATCTTGATTCTATAATTTTTTAGATCAATATAATTGAGATTTGTTTAGATAGCACACAGGAGCAAAACCAAGTGGAAACCATTGTGGACGGTGTTGCCAAAGCCAAAAGGATGGAACCGAAGCTCCCTGATTGATTGATTGAAGGAATAGAAAAATGCAACGTCTCTCCTCTTTCTCCCGTGCTTGGATGCATGTACAGTATAGAGGACAGAGTCTACTCCCCTGTCCCTTCTATCACAAATCACAAAGCAGTGAGGCGTCAAATCATAAAGCAAAGACGAAGCAACCATCATTTTACTCTTCGCTGACTCTGCTTCTCCATCGTCTTCTTTGAGAAACCATCTCACCGCACTAAGCTAGATGGACGACGCTATTGTGTACGAGTAGTACTAGTACATCTATGCGTCATTTGGTTCAACAGACTTCCTAGATGCAAATAAGGCGGTTGTGTCGGCTTGCAAGCGGCACTTGCAAACGACTTACCGTGGTCTCCCTCAATGGTGTTCTCCGTCGAACGCACTTCGCCAAACCACAACGTTCGAGATATCGTCGATGTCACCACAATGGGGAAGGAAGTCAAATATAGTTACTACCTCCATTTTTTGTACACAAGGACAGTATATCAGAATTATAATTTGCAAAAGGCCCCTAACACTAATCGAGGCAAAATTGATGGGGTTTGCCTCGTACTAGCAACCAAGGACATTAATATCCCCTGCATGCATGCGAAAGTGAGAAGGTTGGTTTGCATGGTGCTGCATTAATAAAGAGATGAGGAGTGAGATGGTTAGCTCTTTGGGCTTTGGAGGAAAAAATACGCATTAATTGACACGTGAAACAAGGATTTGTATCGATTAATGCCGTGAAGGAAAACCCCGCCTTTATTTTTTAACACTAGTACTCCTAGTACATAGTACGTACTACGTACTTATCCTGTTTGGATCTAGGCCTTGCATTGCTATACTTCGCCACACATTTTTGCCAAGCTTGCCTAAAGTTTTCAAAATGAAAAGGAGGCACACTTGCGCACGGCTGTCGCGGTTGCACCGCACCCTCACACGGTCGCTCCTGCACGCCGCAGTCGCACCGCACCCTCACATGCACAGTCGCTCCTGCACACCGTAAACCCAACCAAGGGAATGCACCCTCATTGACACATGCTGTCGCATGTGAACAAACCAAGCTCAGGCATCCTACCGCTGACACATAATTTTCATTCATAGAGTATGTTTATCCAACCGCATATTGGGGAGTATCCATACGGCCCGTGCGGTGGTCTGCTTGAGAAGAAGAAGAGGTGAGGAAGAAGGGTTAGGAGACGTAGGATATTCATCCAACCACCTGAAATGGTAGACTGACCCAAGTCAGGCGACTTGCATAACAATATATGTTTTTACACATCAAAAGATCCATAAAAACAACAACATAAAGAAAAACTATCATTGCTCGCGGAACGAGACGGCCTCGTCGTCTTTGGCTGTCAGCGCGAACCAGCCGTAGCTGCCGATGTGTGTCTCCACACCATGGTTGTCCTCGGCCTCCAGCTACTCGTTCACGCGGAGTTTGCGTGCGCTCTGCACGGACGAGAGCACTGCCCGGTTCAAGTCGAGGACATCTGGTTCCGCCTGCAGGAGGGCCTCGATGGCAGCGGCATCCGCGCGCTCCGCGTCGAGTCGAGCCTCTACCGCCCGGTTCAAGTCCAGGACGTCCGGTTCCGCCTGCAAGAGGGCCTCGATGAGAGCGGCATCCGCGCGCTCCGCGTCGAGTTGAGCCTCTGTCGCCCGGTTCAAGTCCAGGACGTTCGGTTCTGCCTGTAGGAGGGCCTCGATGGCAGAGGCATCCGCGCGCTCCACCTCAAGTTGAGCCTCCGCCGTCCGGTTCACATCCACGACATCCGGTTCTTCCTGCAGGAGAGCCTCAATGGAAGTGGCATGCGCGCACTCCGCTTCAAGTTGAGCCTCTGCCTCCCGGTCCTCTTTTAGTATCGCCAGGTTGAACCGCTGGTCCGCCTGCACCATGGGGGACTCGGACGCTGGCACGAAGTCGATGTCCATCGTCTCATACCCATCGGGGGCCTTCTGCGCCGCGACCTCCTCCATGAACATTGGATTGGTTTCCTCCTCCTCATAGCTTGTCTCCAGAGAACTCGGGGATTGGCCCGCCGCAAAGCGAGCTTGGGAACAAAGGTCTCTGGCGCCGACCACCGCCGTGATTTCTGCGCAGCGCTCCGGCATCAGCATCTTGTAGTACGTGATCTTGCGGCGCACCATGGCTTTCCGGTGAACTAGGGGATGCTTGAGGCGGGCTAGGGGATCGAATGGTGGGGGAAGGGGCTGGAGATTAGGTGTGGTTTTAGGGTAGTGGCTAGCGTAGGCCGAGCAGTGAAGGTTCTGGTGTGAATAGTGGTTCCGGTGACGACCGGTCAATCGGTTTTGACTGTACATCATTCTTGTCGCGTTCATGTTGCAGCCCAGCACGTTGGACCCTCCACGTCTCTCACCGAATGGAACGCGCTTCGTCTTGCGTTTTCGCTCGCTGGTGGGATAGCAGTTGAGAGCAAACCGATGTCCCTCCCCCTCCCCCGGCCGCGTCATTTTATGCGGAGTAAATAAAAACAGAGGGAGTATACTATGAATGAGGATCCCCTGACGTGGCTGAACCCATTGAGTAACTGACATGGGGGGCCTAGCAAGCATGGGGTCTGCCAGTAAGTGACCGTAAGGGAGGGTAAGGCATGGATACGTATGTGAAAGGAGCTTCCAATGATATAATTTTAACATTATACATCTCATGTACTATTAATCTTGTCAATAGTCAAATGCAGTTTTGAAAAACGCATTACAGCATGGTTAATAATATAGCCAGCCGATGGCTATAAGGAACTGCCATGTCATATATAGCCATCATCTATTATATGCACTCATACAGTAGTGTGGGCTACAAGGTTGGCTATTTCCCGCAAAAAATGTTATAAGGTTTGCTATTGTATTAGTACTTTTTTCATCTCCTCTGCATCTCTTTCTTCATATTTATTGTACGTATTTAACTAGGAATGCGTATATAGCTAGGCTCTTGCATGAGAGCTCACTCCCCTTACTTTTTCACATCTCTCTCCTCCACATAGGCCCTATATAAATGGAAGGAGGGAGTACAACTATGAGCACTGCATACTCTAGTATAGATGTTTTCAGTAATCCACTAGTACTATTGGACAGGGAGCTTAAAAAAGTTACTATTGGACTGGCTATACGTGGCGAAATCCTAGTAGGAAGAGCATGCACGAGAACAAGCACATTCACGTGGTTGAAAACAAATTGGAAACCATCTCAAGTACAAATCTAGGTGTACGTACGAATCTAACAATATTGATTGGGCGTTGTTGAATGTTGATACTTTTTTTTATCAAAGTAGAGATACTTTGACTACACATAAAACTTATATGTAAACTAGAAAGGATAGGAGGGAGTATATTGTACGTTCAAAAACAAAACGAACATTGAATACCCTTTATATATGATTGGCAGATGTTATGATCACTGGTTCAAAATTTTGAATCCGCCTTAGGTATCACACAGGCCCCCACTCGTTCTCTCTCGATTTCATCTCGGGGTCTGGAGATCGATTGAAAGAGGACTAGGGTGGGTACAATACATTCGTTTCGCTTATGAACGTACAATATGTTGGAAATATGCCCTAGAAGCAATAATAAAATGGTTATTATTATATTTCCTTGTTCAGGATAATTGTCTATTGTTCATGCTATAATTGTGTTATTCGGAAATCGTAATACAGGTGTGAATACATAGACCACAACATGTCCCTAGTGAGCCTCTAGTTTACTAGCTCGTTGATCAATAGATGGTTATAGTTTCCTGACCATGGACATTGGATGTCATTGATAACGGGATCACATCATTAGGAGAATGATGTGATGGACAAGACCCAATCCTAAGCATAGCGCAATATCGTGTAGTTCGTCTGCTAAAGCTTTTCTAATGTCAAGTATCTTTTCCTTAGACCATGAGATTGTGCAACTCCCGGATACAGTAGGAATACTATGGGTGTGCCAAAT
Source organism: Triticum urartu (assembly GCF_003073215.2). NCBI lineage: Eukaryota > Viridiplantae > Streptophyta > Magnoliopsida > Poales > Poaceae > Triticum > Triticum urartu. The sequence goes on from NC_053026.1 coordinate 483,561,303, forward strand.
GTCACAACGTAACTGGGTGGCTATAAAGGTGCACTACGGGTATCTCCGAAAGTATCTGTTGGGTTGGCACGAATCGAGACTGGGATTTGTCACTCCGTATGACGGAGAGGTATCTCTGGGCCCACTCGGTAAGACATCATAATAATGAGCTCAATGTGACTAAGGGTTGGTCACGGGATGATGTGTTACGGAACGAGTAAAGTGACTTGCCGCTAACAAGATTGAATGAGGTATTGGGATACCAACGATCGAATCTCGGGCAAGTAACATACCGATTGACAAAGGGAATTGTATTCGGGATTGATTGAATCCTCGACATCGTGGTTCATCCGATGAGATTATCGTGGAGCATGTGGGAGCCAACATGGGTATCCAGATCCCGCTGTTGGTTATTGACCGGAGAGTTGTCTCGGTCATGTCTACGTGTCTCCCGAACCCGTAGGGTCTACACACTTAAGGTTCGATGACGCTAGAGTTGTAGAGATACTAGTATGCGGTTAACCAAAAGTTTTTGGGAGTCCCGGATGAGATCCCGGACATCACGAGGAGTTCTGGAATGGCCCGGAGGTAAAGATTTATATATAGGAAGTCCAGTTTCGGCCACCGGGAGGGTTTCGGGGGTCACCGGTATTGTATCGGGACCACCGGAAGGGTCCTAGGGGTCCACCGGGTGGGGCCACCTATCCCGGAGGGTCCCATGGGCTGAAGTGGCATGGGGAAACAGCCCCTGGTGGGCTGGTGTGCCCCACCCAAGGGCCCAAGGTGCCTTGGGTTGGAAACCCTAGGGGGCCATTGCCCCCCGAGGGGCATGCGCCCCTTGGTTGGAAACCCTAAGGGGGTCGTTGCCCCCCGAGGGGCTGCCCCCCTCTAGATGGTATCTCCAAGGGGCATGCGCCTCCTAGCCCCTATATATAGTGGAGGGGAGGGCAGCCGCACCCTAAGCCCTGGCGCCTCCCTCTCCCTCCCGTGACACCTCTTCCTCCTCTAGTAGCGCTTGGCGAAGCCCTGCTGGAATCCCACTGCTTCCACCACCACGCCGTTGTGCTGCTGGATCTCCATCAACTTCTCCTCCCCCCTTCTGGATCAAGAAGGAGGAGACGTCTCCGCTCCTTACATGTGTTGAACGCAGAGGTGCCGTCCGTTCGGCGCTAGGATCATCGGTGATTTGGATCACGACGAGTGTGACTCCATCAACCCCATTCTCTTGAATGCTTCCGCTCGCGATCTATAAGGGTATGTAGATGCACTTCTCTCTCTCTCTCTCTCGTTGCTAGTTGACTCCATAGATTGATCTTGGTGATGCGTAGAAAATTTTAAATTTCTGGTACGATCCCCAACAGTGGCATCATGAGTTAGGTCTATGCGTAGTTTCTATGCACGAGTAGAACACAAGTTGTTGTGGGCGTCGATTTTGTCAATTTACTTGCCATTGCTAGTCTTATCTTTATTCGGCGGCATCGTGGGATGAAGCGGCCCGGACCGACCTACGCTTACGTGAGACTGTTTCCACCGACTGACATGCATTAGTTGCATAAGGTGGCTAGCGGGTGTCTGTCTCTCCCACTTTAGTCGGTTCGGATTCGATGAAAAGGGTCCTTATGAAGGGTAAATAGAAACTGGCATATCACGTTGTGGTTTTGGCGTAGGTAAGAAACGTTCTTGCTAGAAACCTATAGCAGCCACGTAAAAAAACTCGCAACAACAATTAGAGGACGTCTAACTTGTTCTTGCAGCATATGCCGTGTGATGTGATATGGCCAAAAGGATGTGATGAATGATATATGTGATGTATGAGATTGATCATGTTCTTGTAATAGGAATCAGGACTTGCATGTCAATGAGTATGACAACCGACAGGAGCCATAGGAGCTGTCTTAATTTATTTATGACCTGCGTGTCAACATAAACGTTATGTAATTACTTTACTTTATCGCTATCCGTTAGCCATAGTAGTAGAAGTAATAGTTGGCGAGACAACTTCATGAAGACATGATGATGGAGGTCATGGTGTCATGCCGGTGACAATGATGATCATGGCACCCCGAAGATGGAGATCAAAAGGAGCAAAATTATATTGGACATATCATGTCACTATTTGATTGCATGTGATGTTTATCATGTTTTACATCTTATTTGCTTAGAATGACGGTAGCATAAATAAGATGATCCCTCGCAATAATTTCAAGAAAGTGTTCCCCCTAACTGTGCACCGTTGCTAAGGTCCGTTGTTCCAAAGCACCACGTGATAATCGGGTGTGATAGGTTCTAACGTTCGCATACAACGGGTGTAAGCCAGATTTACACATGCAATACACTTAGGTTGACTTGACGAGCCTAGCATGTACATACATGGCCTCGGAACACAGAAGACCGAAAGGTCGAACATGAGTCGTATAGAAGATACGATCAACATGAAGATGTTCATCGATGATGACTAGTCCGTCTCACGTGATGATCAGACACGGCCTAGTTGACTCGGATCATGTATCACTTAGATGACTAGAGGGATGTCTATCTGAGTGGGAGTTCATTAAATAATTTGATTAGATGAACTTAATTGGATTCACCTTCAAATTCGTCCGGAGCGTTGAGTTATGGACAAAACAATCTGACGTTGCAGCAGAATCCGAGTCAAACTACAAGCCCAAAGGTGTTGCATCACCCCCACTTGGGCCCATGAACCTTGTACGACCTAGGGATAGTTTTAGCCTGCCTTGGGACGTCCTCCCACCTCCTTGGCCGCCACCCCTTAATCCTATATAAGTAGATCCATCTAGTAGCTTTTTCCTAGGGATTTGTTTAGTTAAAAGTTAGCCATTGCAACTTCGTGTACTTCGTTTGTGTCCAACGACCAGACCAAGACCGCTTACGGATCCCCACCATTATCACTACTTCATATATATTTGCAATATCCAGATTGCTTTATCATATTCTTGCTCATTCTTCAATTGCTTGCAGGAATAGACCTTCATGGTCAGGCTGACCATGCTTCCAGCATCGTCAGTAACCTCAGGAGATTGGTTTAGCGATTGCTAAGGCGCAACGTCGTGCACGTTTGTAGTCGGATCGTCAAAGTCGTCTCCACCAAATCGATAGTTATCATCTCATCATAAGATCGGGACACCCTCGCCTTTATCTAGTGGTATCAATTTTCAGGTTGCTCAGTGAGAATTTCCAGTTTTTCCTAGATTAGATTTATTTTCTTACCTATTGTCGAAGAAAAAGCCACAAAAAAGTTAGATCTATTCATCCTTTGTCCAAGCCAGTCTGAGCCTTTGCAATTTTCTTTTCATTGCGTGCATAGTTGAATTATCGGTTGCATCGTCGTGTCGAGTTGCTAGTCTTAGTGTCTAGTTCATTTAGAGTTTTGAGTTCTGTTCACAGTAGTCACGCCGCCGCTGCATCGTTATCCCTTCCGCTGTCCACCACCCATCCATCAATTCTCACCACGTGCTTGTCAAAATCATAGTTGAGGTCGTTCACATCTTTGCTAGATCCAATCTGCATCTTATCTAATTTGTCTTGGAAAGAGGGAGAGAGAAAAAAACAAAGAAAAAAAAAAAAAAAAAAATAAAAAAAAGTTAAAGAAAAAAGAGAGAAAAAAAGAAAGAAAAAAAAGTATGAGGAAAAAAAGAGATAAAAAAAACAAAATTTGGATCTATCTAGACTCAATCTCGTAGTTGAATTCGGATTGGAATCTGTTTTGTGCACTGTTCAGTAAAACAGGAATAAGTTCCTCATACGAAGACCGTTTCGGCTCCTTGAGTACTCAAATGAAAGCTAGCGACGAGCCGCATCTAAATAGTTGCAGAAGAAAGTTCAATATTTGTCACCTCAAAATCGGCTTCTAAATAGGTCTTTTTTCCCTCTGAAGTTCACGAACACAACTTATTCTAGTTTTTCAAGCCAGTTTTAGAATTTTTTTGACTCCTCATATCAACTCAGAATTGAGTGATTCCTTTTGTGTTTGAAAGCTTGAGTCAATAACATTATTGAAAAATTATCAAAAAATTGGCACAAACTTTTCCAGAGGAAAGTTGGAGAGAAAGTTGTTGATATATCCGTCTTGGCTGTTGTTTCATATCATTATCTTTACTACTATTGTGATCTTCACTTATATCTTGCTGTCGAGAGCTACTTCATATCCTTTATTGATGCTAGTTGTGCTACGCCGTGACCTCATTAGTGTTCTAGGCTCGCGTCTCTAGTCTGGTCTAGCCTAGGACCAGCACAGTACCATCGTTGAACGTTTATTCAACATTGCATATTTGAATTGATTATTGCTAATCTTTTGCTACCATATATAGCCAACCCAGCTCCACATATTTCTACACCGTGTATACGTACGTTCCCCTGGCAATCGCTTTACTCAATCTTCAGAGTTATTTGACACCGCTGGTTGCCGATCACCACCTGCTGCATGGTAAGAGCTTGTAAGATATTGAGATTTTGCTATACTGTGAGCGTTTTACCACCACTTCCAAGCAGTTCATAGGAACATTCTTTTTTGGGATTCTATTTCTTGTTTCTACTAATCATGACAGGATCCAGAGTCAATTCATGGGCTTTGTCGATCGTGGGAGATGTTCCACCACCTTTGCAAATACCACAACCGTCACAAGCGGTGTACAAACATCCAAATGCACATGACCAGGTTAATGTATCTATACCACCATTTAATGGTCGTTTTAGACGTGCTTTATATATTGAATGGGAGTTCAACATAAAAAATATATTTGCTTCTCATAATTTTGATGAACATAAAAAGGTAAAGGTTGCGGTTGGTTCTTTCACTGGTTATGCTTTGGTTTGGTGGAGTGAATATTGTCGGTTACACCCTGATTATATACCTACTACTTGGGATGATTTGAAACTTTCCATGCGACATACTTTCGTTCCTGCTTATTATACTCGCGACATGATTAAGAAGTTGCAACATTTAAAACAAGGTAGTGACACTATAACAAAATATTATGTTGATTTACAAACTACCTTGTTGCATTCCTCTTTAGAAGAAAGTGAAGATCATTTTATGGATAGATTTTTGGGAGGATTAAACTGTGATATTCAAGAGATATTAATTCATGAAGAGTGTTATGCTATGGACCATTTGTTTCGTCTTGCTTGCAAAGCTAAACAGGAAATAAAACGACATGTTGCCCATGAGGAGAACAAGCGCACGGTGCACATTCCAAGAGTTGATATGATTGTTCGTTAAACTACTAGGCATACTATGACAACCACATCCGTTGTTGTGAGGACTACATCACCTCCACCATGCACTACAAAAAAAGACACATACGTGACATTTTGGGCTGAACGAAAGTTTTTTCTGTCATACATATGACACTTCTATGACGATAATTGTGACAAAACCCAGTATCATCATAGATGTGGTGGGCTCCTACTTCTATGACAAATAATCATGATAGGAAATGGGCTTTTTGTCCTGGGTGAGCCGGAGACGCAACTGCATGACATTCTTTGGGCCGTCCATGACGGAAAAAACCGTGGTAGAAGCAAGGGGGAGGAAAATTTCGGGGAGTTCCCGGTTACGGTGGGAGGTCGGGGGCCGAGCAATGCGCGTTTCTCTCGTACACGTACGCGCGCGTGTGTGAGGCGTTGGCTCTAACTGAACCCGAGCGAGGCGTTGGGCTCTAACTGAACCCGAGCGATTGCACTGCAGGCTACGCGTTACTGAACCCGAGTGATCGATCGATGGCTGTTAACTGAACCCGATCGAGCGATTCCTTGGCTACTACTGCTAACTGAAGCCAATCGATGGGATGAACAGTGAGCGTTGCGAGGGGGGGGGGGGTGGATGAGCAGTGAGCGGTGGCGTTGCCTTTGGATGAACAGGACCCCGTGGTATGGTGGGGGGCTGGATGAACAGTAGACGGTGGAGGGGTGCCCGTGGAGGGGTGGATGAACAGGACCCCGTGGTGTGGAGGGCAGGATGAATAGTAGACGGTGGAGGGGTGCCCGTGGAGGGGTGGTTGAACAGGACCCCGTGGTGTGGAAGGCTGGATGAACAGTAGACGGTGGAGGGGTGGTTGAACAGTAGCCGGTGGAGTAGTGCGTGGTGGAGGCTGGATGAACAGGAGCCCGTGGAGGCTGGAGGAGGTCGACGGTGGACGAACAGTAGCTCGTGGAGGCTGGAGGGGGTCGACGGTGGAGACGAACAGTATCTCGTGGGGTCCCGTTTTGCGGTACGCCACACCCCTCCCGATGAACGGGACCCCCGTTTCGACCGTAGCGCTCCAACACAAGTCCATTTCCTCCGTTTTGCGGATCGCCACACCACTCCCGATCAACAGGACCCCCGTTTCGACCGTAGGAGGTCCGTTTCCTCCGTTTTGCGGTACGCCACACCCCTCCCGATCAACAGGACCCCCGTTTCGACCATAGGAGGTCCGTTTCCTCCGTTTTGCGGTATGCCACACCCCTCCCGATCAACAGGACCCCCGTTTCGACCGTAGGAGGTCCGTTTCCTTCGTTGTGCGGTACGCCAGGCTTCGTTTCCATCGCCTCTTCTGTCGAAGCCCTCCCGATGAACACGACCACACATTCCATTTCGACCCATGAATACAACGATGACGTTGTTGTTGGAAATATGCCCTAGAGGCAATAATAAATAAGTTATTATTATATTTCCTTGTTCATGATAATCGTTTATTATCCATGCTAGAATTGTATTGATAGGAAACTCAGATACATGTGTGGATACATAGACAACACCATGTCCCTAGTAAGCCTCTAGTTGACTAGCTCGTTGATCAATAGATGGTTACGGTTTCCTGACCATGGACATTGCATGTCGTTGATAACGGGATCACATCATTAGGAGAATGATGTGATGGACAAGACCCAATCCTAAGCCTAGCACAAGATCGTGTAGTTCGTATGCTAAAGATTTTCTAATGTCAAGTATCAATTCCTTAGACCATGAGATTGTGCAACTCCCGGATACCGTAAGAGTGCTTTGGGTGTGCCAAACGTCTCAACATAACTGGGTGGCTATAAAGGTACACTACGGGTATCTCCAAAAGTGTCTGTTGGGTTGGCACGAATCGAGACTGGGATTTGTCACTCCATGTGACGGAGAGGTATCTCTGGGCCCACTCGGTAGGACATCATCATAATGTGCACAATGTGATCAAGGAGTTGATCACGGGATGATGTGTTACGGAACGAGTAAAGAGACTTGCCGGTAACGAGATTGAACAAGGTATCGGGATACCGACGATCGAATCTCGGGCAAGTATCATACCGATAGACAAAGGGAATTGAATACGGGATTGATTAAGTCCTTGACATCGTGGTTCATCCGATGAGATCATCGTGGAACATGTGGGAGCCAACATGGGTATCCAGATCCCGCTATTGGTTATTGACCGGAGAACGTCTTGGTCATGTCTGCATGTCTCCCGAACCCGTAGGGTCTACACACTTAAGGTTCGGTGACGCTAGGGTTATAAAGGAAGCTTGTATGTGGTTACCGAAGGTAGTTCGGAGTCCCGGATGAGATCCCAGACATCACGAGGAGTTCCGGAATGGTCCGGAGGTAAAGATTGATATATTGGACGAAGGGTTTTGGAGTCCGGGAGTGTTCCGGAGGTACTGGGTGATGACCAGCATGACCGAAAGGTGTTTCGGGAGCCCCGGCAAGTGTTGGGGGGCTTCATGGGCCAAGGGAAGGGGGAAAACCAGCCCACTAAGGGGCTGTGCGCCCCCCTCACCTATTCCCACGTGACCAAGGGTTTGGGGCGACCCATCTAAGGGTTCCCACCTCCTGGCTTGGGGGCCAAGTCACCCAAGGGGTAGATTCCATCTGCCCTGGCCGCCGCCCCCCTAGGGGAAACCCTAGGGCGCCTCCCCCTCCCCCTTGCCCCTATATATAGTGGAGGTTTTGGGGCTACCCAAGACACGAGATGAGTTCCTCTCCCCGTTGGTGCAGCCCTACCTCTCTTTCTCCTTTCTCCTCTCCCGCGGTGCTTGGCGAAGCCCTGCAGGATAGCCACGCTCCTCCATCACCACCACGCCGTTGTGCTGCTGTTGGATGGAGTCTTCCTCAACCTCTCCCTCTCTCCTTGCTGGATCAAGGCGTGGGAGACGTCGTCGGGCTGTACGTGTGTTGAACGCGGAGGTGCCGTCCGTTCGGCACTAGGATCTCTGGTGATTTGGATCACAACGAGTATGACTCCATCAACCCCGTTCTCTTGAACGCTTCCGCTTAGCGATCTACAAGGGTATGTAGATGCACTCTCCTTCCCGTCGTTGCTAGTCTCTCCATAGATAGATCTTGGTGACACGTAGGAAAATTTTGAATTTCTGCTACGTTCCCCAATAGTGGCATCATGAGCTAGGTCTATTGCGTAGATTCTATGCACGAGTAGAACACAAAGTAGTTGTGGGCGTTGATTTTGTTCAATATGCTTACCGTTACTAGTCCAATCTTGATTCGGCGGCATTGTGGGATGAAGCGGCCCGGACCAACCTTACACGTACGCTTACGTGAGACCGGTTCCACCGACAAACATGCACTAGTTGCATAAGGTGGCTGGCGGGTGTCTGTCTCTCCCACTTTAGTCGGATCGGATTCGATGAAAAGGGTCCTTATGAAGGGTAAATAGAAATTGGCATATCACGTTGTGGTCTTTGCGTAGGTAAGAAACGTTCTTGCTAGAAATCCATAGCAGCCACGTAAAACATGCAAACAACAATTAGAGGACGTCTAACTTGTTTTTGCAGGGTATGCTATGTGATGTGATATGGCCAAAGGATGTGATGAATGATATATGTGATGTATGAGATTGATCATGTTCTTGTAATAGGAATCACGACTTGCATGTCGATGAGTATGACAACCGGCAGGAGCCATAGGAGTTGTCTTAATTTATTTATGACCTGCGTGTCAACATAAACGTCATGTAATTACTTTACTTTATTGCTAACCGTTAGCTGTAGTAGTAGAAGTAATAGATGACGTGACAACTTCAAGAAGACACGATGATGGAGATCATGGTGTCATGCCGGTGACGATGATGATCATGGAGCCCTGAAGATTGAGATCAAAAGGAGCAATATGATATTGGACATATCATGTCACTATTTGATTGCATGTGATGTTTATCATGTTTATACATCTTATTTGCTTAGAACGACGGTAGTAAATAAGATGATCCCTCATTAAAATTTCAAGAAAGTGTTCCCCCTAACTGTGCACCGTTGCGACAGTTCGTTGTTTCAATGCACCACGTGATGATCGGGTGTTTGATCCAAACGTTCACATACAACGGGTGTAAGACAGATTTACACATGCAAACACTTAGGTTGACTTGACGAGCCTAGCATGTGTATAGACATGGCCTCAGAACACAGAAGACCGAAAGGTCGAGCATGAGTCGTATAGAAGATACGATCAACATGAAGATGTTCACCGATGTTGACTAGTCCGTCTCACGTGATGATCGGACACGGCCTAGTTGACTCGGATCATGTAATCACTTAGATGACTAGAGGGATGTCTATCTGAGTGGGAGTTCATAAGATGAACTTAATTATCCTGAACATAGTCAAAAGGATTTTGCAAATTATGTCGTAGCTCACGCTATAGTTCTACTGTTTAGATATGTTCCTAGAGAAAAATTAGTTGAAAGTTGATAGTAGCTATTATGCGGACTAGGTCCGTAAACTGAGGATTGTCCTCATTGCTTCATAGAAGGCTTATGTCCTTAATGCACCACTCAGTGTGCTGAACCTCGAACGTCGTCTGTGGATGTTGCGAACATCTGACATACACATTTTGATAACTACGTGATAGTTCAGTTAAATGGTTTAGAGTTGAGGCACCGAAGACGGTTTTGAAACATCGCGAAACATATGAGATGTTTCGAGGGCTGAAATTGGGATTTCAGGCTCGTGCCCACGTCAAGAGGTATAAGACCTCCGATGATTTTCTTAGCCTGCAAACTAAGGAGAAAAGCTCAATTGTTGAGCTTGTGCTCAGATTGTCTGAGTACAACAATCATTCGAATCAAGTGGGAGTTGATCTTCCAGATGAGACAGTGATGTTTCTCCGAAGTCATTACCACCAAGCTGCTAGAGCTTCGTGATGAACTATAATATATCAGGGACATATATGATGATCCTTGAGATATTCGCGATGTTTGACACCACAAAAGTAGAAATCAAGAAGGAGCATCAATTGTTGATGGTTGGTGAAACCACTAGTTTCAAGAAGGGCAAGGGCACGAAGGGATACTTCATGAAACGGCAATTCAGCTGCTGCCCTAGTGAAGAAACCCAAGGTTGAACCCAAACCCGAGACTAAGTGCTTCTGTAATAAAGGGAACAGCCACTGGAGCAGAATTACCCTAGATACTTGGTAGATGAGAAGGCTGGCAAGGTCGATAGAAGTATATTGGATATACATTGTGTTGATGTGTACTTTACTAGTACTCCTAAGTAGCACCAGGGTATTAGATACCGGTTCAGTTGCTAAGTGTTAGTAACTCGAAATAAAAGCTACGGAATAAAACGGAGTCTAACTAAAGGTGAGCTGACGACATGTGTTGGAAGTGTTTCCAATGTTGATATGATCAAGCATCACACGCTCCCTCTACCATCGAGATTGGTGTTAAACCTAAACAATTGTTGTTTGGTGTTTGCGTTGAGCATAGACGTGATTGGATTATGTCTATCGCAATACGGTTATTCATTTAAGGAGAATAATGGTTACTCTGTTTATTTGAATAATACCTTCAATGGTCTTGCACCTGAAATGAATGGTTTATTGAATCTCGATCGTAGTGATACACATGTTCATGCCAAAAGATAGTAATGATAGTACCACCTACTTGTGGCACTACCACGTAAGTCATATCGGTATAAAACGCATGAAGAAGCTCCATGTTGATGGATCTTTGGACTCACTTGATTTTGAATCACTTGAGACATGCGAACCATGCCTATTGGTATATATGCATGACGAAACTCCACGCAAATGGACCGTTTGGACTCACTTGATTTTGGAATCACTTGAGACATGCAAATCATACCACATGGGCAAGATGACTGAAAGCCTCGGTTTCAGTAAAATGGAACCAGAAAGCTACTTGTTGGAAGTAATACATTTTGATGTGTGCAGTCCAATGAGTGCTGAGGCGTGTAGTGGATATCGTTATGTTCTTACTTCACGGATGATTTGAGTAAATGTTGAGTATATTTACTTAATGAATCACGAGTCTGAATTATTGAAAGGTTCAAGTAATTTCAGGGTGAAGTTGAAAGATCGTCGTGACAAGAGGATAAAATATCTATGATATGATCATGGAGATGAATATCTGAATTACGAGTTTGGCACAGAATTAAGACATTGTGGAAATTGTTTCACAACTGATACAGCCTGGAACACCATAGTGTAATGGTGTGTCCGAGCATCATAGTTGCACCCTATTGGATATGGTGCGTACGATGATGTCTCCTATCGAATTACCACGATAGTTTATGGGTTAGGCATTAGAGACAACCACACTCACTTTAATAGGGCACCACGTAATTCCGTTGAGACGAAACCGTTTGAACTATGGTTTGGAGAAACCTGAGTTGTCGTTTCTTAAAAGTTTGGAGCTGCGACGCTTATGTGAAAAAAGTTTCAGGCTGATAAGCTCGAACCCAAAGTGGATAAATGCATCTTCATAGGACACCCAAAACAGTTGGGTATACCTCCTGTCTCAGATCCGAAAGCAATAAGGGATTGTTTCTAGAATCGGGTCCTTTCTCGAGGAAAAGTGCCTCTCGAAAGAATTGAGTGGGAGGATGGTGGAGACTTGATGAGGTTATTGAACCGTCTCTTCAACTAGTGTGTGGTAGGGCACAGGAAGTTGTTCCTGTGGCACCTACACCAATTGAAGTTGAAGCTTATGATAGTGATCATGAAACTTCAGATCAAGTGACTACCAAACCTCATGGGATGACAAGGATGCGTACTACTTCAGAGTGATACGTAATCCTGTCTTGGAAGTCATGTTGCTAGACAACACTGAACCTACGAGCTATGGAGAAGCGATGGTGGGCCCGGATTCCGATAAATGGCTCGAGGCCATAAAATCCGAGAGAGGATCCATGTATGAAAACAAAGTGTAGACTTTGGCAGAACGGCTCGATGGTCGTAAGGCTATTGAGTACAGATGGATTTTAAAAGGAAGACGGACAATGATGGTAAGTATCACCATTAAGAAAGCTCGACTTGTCGTTAAGATGTTTTCCGACAAGTTCAAGGAGTTGACTACGATGAGACTTTCTCACTCGTAGCGATGCTAAGAGTCTGTTGGAATTATATTAGCAATTGCTGCATTATTTATGAAATCTTGCAGATAGGATGTCAAAACATTGTTTCCTCGATGATTTTCTTGAGGAAAGGTTGTATGTGATACAACCGGAAGGTTTTGTCAATCCTGAAAGATGCTAATAAGTATGCAAAGCTCCAGCTATCCTTCTAGGGACTGGAGTAAGCATCTCGGAGTTGGAATGTATGCTTTGATGAGATGATCAAAGATTTTGGGTTTATACAAAGTTTATGAGAAACTTGTATTTCCAAAGAAGTGAGTGGGAGCACTATAGAATTTCTGATGAATATATGTTGTTGACATATTGTTGATCAGAAATGACGTAGAATTTCTGGAAAGCATATAGGGTTATTTGGAAAGTGTTTTTCAATGGAAAGCCTGGATTAAGCTATTTGAACATTGAGCATCAAGATCTATAAGGATAGATCAAAACGCTTAATGGTACTTTCAAATGAGCACATTCCTTGACATGATCTTGAAGGTGTTCAAGATGGATCAGTCAAAGAAGGAGTTCTTGCCTGAGTTGTAAGGTATGAAGTTAAGACTTAAAGCTCGACCACGGCAGAATAGAGAGAAAGGACGAAGGTCGTCCCCTATGCTTAAGACATAGGCTCTACAGTATGCTATGCTGTGTACCGCACCTGAAATGTGCCTTGCCATGAGTCAGTCAAGGGGTACAAGAGTGATCCAAGAATGGATCACAAGACAGCGGTCAAAGTTATCCTTAGTAACTAGTGGACTAAGGAATTTTCTCGATTATGGAGGTGGTAAAAGAGTTCGTCGTAAAGGGTTACGCCGATGCGAACTTTGACACTAATCCAGATTATTCTGAGTAGTAAACTGGATTCATATAATAGAACAGTTATTTGGAATAGCTCCAAATATAGCGTAGTAGTTGCATCTACAAGATGACATAGAAATTTGGGAAATACATACGGATCTGAATGTTGCAGACCCGTTGACTAAAACCTCTCTCACAAGCAACATGATCAAACCCATAACTCATTGAGTATTAATCACATAGTGATGTTGTCGGTGTACTAGAGTAGGGGTACCCTAGTATCCCAAACTTGTGCACGGGCAGTCGCAGCATCCCGCGGCAAGGCTTGCCGGGTGACCGCCAAGGTCCTCTGTGGTTCCTTTGGAGCCATTCAAGAACAAAGTATCCAAGCCAAGGAGACAAGACCCCGGCAAGAGGAGCTTGCCGGGAAGGCCAACCAAGGCATCTCAAGACCCCGGCAAGAGGAGCTTGCCGGGAAGGCCAACCAAGGCATCTCAAGGAACTTGCGGCGACGCGCCGCGCGTCACGGCAAGACCCGGTGAGCGACAAGCTCCCGGACGCGACAAGACAACGGCCGCGGCAAGGCGCTTGCCGCGACAAGACACCACTCCGTGCCCGCGCTCCAGCGCATCCACCAACATGTCGCTCTGGGACCCTTCCAGGCGTGCGTGGCGGGAGGCTGTGCAGCCAGCGGCGCGCGGTGGCAAGCGGCGCTGACAAGATTGCCATCGTGGCGAGCGGTGGTGTCCCTGACGGTCCCTTTTTGCACTGTTTAGGCGACACAGACGGGCATTTAATGCCCTTGTCCCCTACCGTCAGGGTTAGGTATGATACACTGTAGCAGGTAGCTGTACCTACCGCAGCACCTTTCCATTTTTACCCCTGTCTACGCTGCCACCTGTCGGTGACCCCTTGAGCATATAAAAGGAGGCCCATGCGCAACGTAGGGGGGGTTAGCTAGTTCGGAGAACACTCACGCTCGGTCTCGCTAGCTGCTGGTGTGTATTGTAGCACTCCGCGCTCCCGAGCAAGAACTCAATACAAACCACAAAGCAGGAGTAGGGTTTTACGCATCCGTGCGGCCCGAACCTGGGTAAACTGCTCGTGTGTTTCGCCTCGATCTGCTCTTCGTGTGACCTCCGCCCCCGCCGAACCGAAAGGGACTCGGCCTGCCGGTCCCATAGGTGTTCGTGGATCAGTCCCCCGACATCTTTGGCGCGCCAGGTAGGGGGCGTCGAGGTTGTGTGAACCAGATCCGGCGTTCACACGAGCTAGATCTCCATCATCTTCACCGACATGCCGCCGAGAAGAAGGCTTCAGAGGCGGCTGCTCCGTCCGCCCCGCTACCACCGGAGAAAACGGCTGATGGGGCGGATGCCAGGGGAAAAAACGGCGTCGACGAGGGAGCTCATGGTGCTGCCAGGTCCAAGGACAAGGCTGCGCTGCCCATCGGCGGTGTAGCCAGCTCCCACAACGACCGGGCGCACTCCAAGACCTCGGCGTCCGTACATGCACCGCGCCCACCTCATGAGGCACGGGACTGGCAGCGTCACGGTGCTCATAGTACCATGCGTTTGCTGGACCAAGATCGAGCTGGTGGGTCTCGGAGTGCTCCAGACCAGCATGCACACCAACATGCTGGCACGAGCGAGGCGCGGTCGCCTGGACGGGATACTGCTCCTTCTAACATAGTTAGAAGTCCGAGCATATCCCGCTCCTCGCACCGTTCGCCACCACCACCCGCCACTGTCGCAGAAGCTTTGGCGCGAGCTCAGCTGCTCCTAGACTACCCTCCAACAGCAGACAAGATCGACGACTGGAGGGCCACCATTCAGAATCTCATCGGCTTCGCCAACGGCGACACTCAGCGGCAGCCGAGCACGTCGCAGCCGCGGCAAGTCAGCCAGGCACGAGCCGGTGGAGACAAGACCGGTGGGGGTGCAACTACTGTGCACTCTCCACCCCGAAGGCCAAGATCGCCGACTCGCCGGATCCACCTCGACAGCGACTCCACCGCGTCATCAGATCCACGAGCTCGTCGAGATCAGCGCCAAGTTCTTCACGAACGACAGCAAGGAGACGCTCGTACTTGCATCGAGCGCTGGAGAGAAGCGCGACGTCAATCAGACCAGCGCGCTTGGCCCTCTGTCGACATGCATACGCCAGGGGAACCAAGCGACTTGCCGTACGCAGTAGGTTGCCCTGCGTTCACTCATGAGCTGCGGCAAGTCCAGTGGCCCAGCATGAAGAATTTCAAGCCAGACGTACCAGAGAAGTACGACGGCAAGTCGCATCCGTCGGAGTTCCTCAGCATCTACACCATCGCGGTGCATGCTGCCGGGGGACGGGACGACAAGATCCTTGCCAACTACTTCCCGCTGGTGCTCAAACCCAACGTCAGGTCCTGGCTCATGCACTTGCCGGACAACTCCATATCCTCCTGGGCAGACCTATGCCATCAGTTTGTCGGCGCCTTTACAGGCGGCCACAAACCTCATGGCCAAGAGAGTGACCTTCATCTGCTCGCCCAGAGGGACGGAGAGCCCCTGCGCAAGTACATTCAGAGATTCAGCCGTGTACAGCACAACATCCCAGACGTCCACCCTGCCGCGGTCATCAGCGCGTTCCATCAGAACGTGCGTAACCGCAGGATGCGGGAGGAGATGGCGATGTGCAAGATCAGAGACGTCAGTGAGCTGTATGCCCTGGCCGACAAGTGTGCACGTGCCGAGGAAGGGAGGAAACTCCCCGGAGAGAATGCAGGAGCAGGAGGATCTGGCAGCGAGGATGCTGCCCCGGCAAAGAAAAACCGGCGGCGGAACAGGAAAAAGAAAGGCAAAGATGTGCTAGTCCGGCAACGAAGGTGGCGCCAAGAAAGCCAAAGTTGGTAGCTCCGGCAAGGAGATTGCCGCATGCACCAACTGCCAGGCTGTGGCGGTCGCCGACAAGCAGGACGGCACCGACAAGCAGTACTGCAAGATTCACCGCACCAAGGGTCACGACCTCCAGAGCTGCAAGAAGGTCGAGCAGCTTGTCCAGCAACAAAAGGCTGAGTACGAGCGACGAGACAAGGAGAGGGCCCAAGGAGGGGCTAGAGAATCTGGCAAGAAGCGCGCCGGCCGGGGAGGACGCCGCGGCAAGGCCAAGCAGCGGCAAGGAGACAGACCTCCCCATAGCCGCGACAAGGATGAAGATGACGACGACGACGAAGACATGGATGATGTCGAGACCAGCGAGCAGGAGTTCCAGAAAGCCACAGAGGTCTTGTGCATTGACGGCGGTGCTTCTCTGCATACTTCACACCGCCAACTCAAGCAGTGGGTGCGGGAAGTCAATGCAGCGGAACCACCTCTCGAGTCACGCAAGCTTCTAAAATGGTCCAGCACGCCTATCATCTTTGATATTGAGGACCACCCAGATCGCACAACTGCGGTCGGGTGCTTGTCGATTTTGGTTTCACCAACTATCCGCAACCTCAAGGTCACTAAGATGCTAGTTGACGGCAGGGCCGGCTTGAACCTGATCTCCTCCACTGTACTCCAGAAACTCCAGATCCCTGACAGCGAGCTTGAAGAGACCGGCACATTCCAAGGAATCAACCCGGGAAGGAGCAAGCCGAAGGGGAAGGTCACGTTGCCAGTAACATTTGGCAGCGAGCTGAACTTCAGGACTGAGAGGGTCACTTTTGACGTTGCCGATATTCCATTGCCTTACAATGGGATACTTGGCCGTCCAGCACTCGCCAAGTTCATGGCAGCCTCTCACTACGCGTACAACATGCTGAAGATGCCAGGCCCGATAAGCGTCATCTCTGTCCCTGGCGACAAGAAGGATGCTCTTATCTGCGCCGACAAGATCTACCGGGAAGCCGCAGCCGCAACAGACCGTAAGTCACTTGCCGCTGAAGCTCCCGGGGGGAAGAAGAAGACCAAGTCCGGCAAGAGTTCTGATGGCCACTCCGGCAAGCGCACCTCTTCGGAGTGCTGCGCCGCTGTCGAGGACGCACCATCGAGCTCTACCGGCAAGTGTAAGAAGACAATGGCAGCTCCGCCAGAGACGAAGAAGGTGTCCGCCAAGGAGGACGGCACTGGTGGTACCTTCACCATCAGTGCCACTCTCGACCCTAAATAGGAAAGCGCGCTCATTGCTTTCCTGCGGGCGAATGTCGACGTGTTTGCGTGGCAACCGTCTGACATCCCCGGTGTTCCTAGGAAAGTAATTGAGCACCACCTTGCCATTTGTCCTCATGCGCGGCCCGTCAAGCAGAAAGTTAGGAAGCAAGCAGTGGAGCGTCAAGAATTTATCGCAGAAGAGATCAAGAAATTGGAAGCAGCAGTCCTTGTCAGAGGAGTGCTCCATCCTACGTGGTTGGCCAATCCTGTAGTCGTGCGCAAGGCGAACGGGAAATGGAGACTTTGTATCGATTTTACCGATGTTAACAAAGCTTGTCCCAAAGACCCATTTCCTTTGCCGCGCATTGACCAGATTGTTGACTCCACAGCCGGATGTGATTTGCTTTCATTTCTTGACGCATACTCAGGATACCATCAGATCTTCATGGCAGAAGAGGATGAGGAGAAGACCGCGTTTATTACTCCATGTGGCACGTACTGTTTCATACGGATGCCTTTCGGATTAAAAAATGCTGGTTCAACATTTGCAAGAGTAGTCCATGTCGCTCTTGAGCCACAAATACACAGAAATGTGGAAGCCTATATGGATGACATAGTGGTCAAGAGCAAGGACAAGGCAACTCTGGTCCAAGATTTAGACGAGACCTTTGCAAATCTGCGCAAGATCAGCCTCAAGCTCAACCCAGAGAAGTGTGTGTTTGGAGTTCCCTCCGGCAAGCTTCTCGGGTTCTTCGTGTCTCAGCGGGGAATTGAAGCTAATCCCGACAAGATCAAGGCCATTGAGCAGATTGAAGCACCAAAGCGCGTCAAGGATGTACAAAGACTTGCCGGTTGCGTGGCTGCTCTCAGCAGGTTTATCTCTAGGTCTGCTGAGCGCGCCCTACCATTTTTCAAATTATTGAAAAAGGCAGGTCCAATGAAATGGACTCCGGAAGCGGAGGCTGCGCTGCAAGACTTGAAGAGATACCTGTCCTCCCCTCCAATACTTGTCGCACCTAAGCCACAAGAGAAGTTGCTGCTGTACATAGCGGCAACCAATCAAGTGGTTAGTGCTGCGTTAGTAGCAGTGAGGGAGGCAGATGACGAGCCAGCAACCACGGCAAGCGCATCCAGCGACAAGCAAGGGGCTTCCCCGGCAAGCTCTGGTCCCGACAAAGATGGATCTGCGCAGATGCACAAAGAGATACAGAAGAAAATGGTGCAGTGCCCAGTTTACTTTGTCAGTTCCCTTCTGCAGGGGGCTAGGTCACGGTACTCTGGCATACAAAAATTACTTTTCGGCCTTCTCATGGCCTCGAGAAAGCTGCGCCATTACTTCCAAGCACATGAGATCACAGTTGTCACTCGCTTTCCGCTGAAGAGGATACTACAGAATCCAGAAGCGACAGGAAGGATTGTTGAGTGGGCACTGGAACTGTCAAGCTTTGGCCCCAAGTTTGAGAGTACTTCAACTATCCAAAGCAGAGCATTGGCAGAATTCATAGCAGAATGGACGCCAACACCAGATGAAGAAATTCCAGAAACGAGCATCCCAGTCAAGGAAGCATGCAAAGAGTGGCTGATGTACTTTGATGGTGCCTTTTCGCTGCAAGGCGCCGGCGCTGGCGTGCTGCTTGTCGCACCCACCGGAGAGCACCTCAAGTACGTAGTCCAGATGCACTTTCCCAAGGAGCAAGCAACTAACAATACTGCAGAGTATGAAGGCTTGCTTGCCGGTCTCAGGATCGGGGCAGACCTTGGGATCAAGAAGCTCATTGTCCGGGGTGACTCACAGCTTGTCGTCCGCCAAGTGAGCAAGAGCTATCAGAGTCCATTGATGGAAGCCTACGTCGACGAAGTGAGAAAGCTAGAAGAGCACTCTGACGGCCTACAAATGGAGCATGTTCCGAGAGCTCAGAACACTATTGCTGATGGCCTGTCAAAGTGCGCCACACTTAAGTTACCTGTGGAACCAGGGATCTTTGTGCTCAAGCTGACTCAACCATCCATAACGCCATCAACTAGACAGAGCAAGAAGAGGAAGTTGATTTCCGGTGACATTTTCCGGCAGAGCTTCCCGAAGCCGCCGCCAAGAAGGTCCCCAAGATCAACGCTAAAAGCGCTAAGGAGCAATATGCTCCGGCAAGCCCTAGGGTTTGTTCCGTTGAAGCAGAAGCTCCCGATAAGTTTTGCTCCGGCAAGCTTGTCGGGGAACGTCAAGCTCCGGCAGAGCCGCAGGTTCTCGCCGTAGAAGCGGATGTTCTCGCAGCAGC